>NW_015150911.1:206320-209734 GCF_000732505.1 Cyprinodon variegatus | reverse complement strand
ATTTTTTTCTAAAGTTTACTAAGAAGAGCAACATTTTTTTTTTTGGAACTGGAAATAGAGAATCTTTTCTGATGTATTTCATTAAAAAAATTATTTTAAAGCATAATTGAAGTTTTAAAGTGATTTACATCACTTGCAGCAAAATCTGAATATTAAAGGGCAGGTATTTTTTCATGCAACAAGCAAATGAATACGTTTTTCCTTCTTGTTTTTAATCTTCACCTTAGAGTATTTGCCACAATACAACCACAGAGCTAATGTTATGTTTTTCTATTTTATCTGAAACACTAACACAAAATCATGTGATCTCATTAACTCTGATGTCTCTAAATCAAATGCCATCAGAAGTCTTCTTTTTCATTAAGCAGGATCCATCTGTGTGTATTAGAGCTCTCCTTAAATGCCTCAGACATTTTTTAGAGAAAAATGGTGAACAACAATCAAAGTCAGGTGCAATACTCTGTTATCTGAACATACAGCGGAAATCTGCACAGCTGCAAACATACTTAGACATGACGGGCATGGAGAGCTGTAATCTGAAAGGTAGCAAATGAGTACCATCAAAAGCACATCTTCTTCAAGCTCTGGGAATTTTTCCAATAGGGAACAGGAAGTTTGTCAGAACTGATGGGAGAACAGTGGAAACAAATTAAGGTAAATCCTGGACAACAATCTGTCAGAGGCTGCAGAGGCTACCTATACAGGTGAATTAATTGTGTTAATAGCCAAGTCACCATTTAAAACAAGCAAAGACTCTTTCTCTTGTTTGTAATGTCTAAGACCCTTATGCTAGATATAAAAGGTTTATTAAAATCATACAATATCAGGAGGATTTATCTGGGTTCACCGTTCAGTTCTGGGAAGGTTACTAGTTATCGTTTTGAAACTGAGGATTTGTGTTGTATATCAGATACAGAAGGTATCCACAGAGTCTGACAGGTGCTTATTGTTCCTTCCAGGTTGTGAGATCATAAAACAAAGAAATATTTAAAGTTGTATTGACAGGGGAGTGGCCAAAGATGGTCCAATGAATCCTTTGTATCCGTTAGAATTCTCTTATTATCACTGAGAATAAGGAAGCAGAACATATTGAGCAAAGAGCAGAGGATGAATAAAGGAACTTGTTACTATGAGGAAAAAAACAGCAAGGTAGGTGTGAGAACACAGAGAAATGGCAGACACAGTACTGATGTACCACATATGAGAGCAAAACTATCTGGCATCTGCCTCAGGGAGCCAGGAATTGGTCGATATAGCTTGAACTGATTTATGAAGTAAAATGGGCAAAAATTTCAATGTCTACCTTTGCAAGGGTGAAGACTGCAAAGCTGTCTAGATGTTCAGTTAGTGCTACAACCAAAAGGTATTTTATAAAATAGAATTTCACCTTTCTCTCATGGTTACATGCTTGATACAGTCAACTGATGTCTAAGTCAAGAGATCAGGAAAGCAATTACAGGTTGCTTTGGATTTAGACTGGTTTTTTAAACCTCCACTTGTTGCAGAATAGCAGAGCAGAACCCACTCAGGCCTCTGTGGAGAAGGAGAAGCCAGTGTTGTGATTATTGTTTACTCTGCCACACTCAGACTGAACACTCTCTCCATTCATACAAAAGGAATACACTGGAAAACCAGAGCCCACCCACGTACACACCTTATGTCCTTCTATTGTTACGGGGACTTTGTCATTTTCTATGGCCTTACCCATATCCTTCCTCCAACCCTAACCATTGCTACCAGAAACCTCACCTTAGTCCTTAACCCAAGAGGGAATATTTTTTCACAGGGACAAGCTGACTGGTCCTCACAAGGACCTGTAAGTCCCCACCATTTAACACAGTACTGGGAAATTGACCTTAAACTGTCCCAGCAAGGTAACAAAAATGCATCCACACAAAAACAAGCTATTTTTATTTAATTCCCAAATATTAGGGGCTTGTTTTGACTTCCATTTATTTGAGTTACCGCATTTCTGCTTAACCAAAACCACCTTCAGCATCACCAGAACGTTCCTAACCCTAACTACAACTTAATTCAGATCAAAATGATAAAATAATAATAATAATAATAATTTTTACCCATAAAGACAAGGATTCCTCACATTAAAATCAAGCCTTGGCCTCCATAAGGTAAATTATTTACATTACCCATAAAGTACCAGAAAATGTCCTTTACACTGTAGGTAACATATAAATATTATAGTACAGCCAGTACTGTTAAAAGCTGTTCATGGAAAAGTTTCCTCACTGACACATTTCTATGATGTTTTCTCACTAAAAAGCCTTAAATCAGACTAATCATTGTTGAACTAGACTCAGCAGAACTAATGTACCAGACTCAATGAACTGTTTATTCACCACAACTGGAACATCTTCCCCTCATGCACAGAGGAGCATCTGTACCTCAGATGCTGTGAGGAAAAATTCTTGAGAAGTGAGCCGAAGGTGATTAAATAAACTGTGTGGAAAAATAAAACGGGAGATTCTGAACAAGCTCCTAGTTATGGTTCTGGTTAAAACAAGACATCTTTATGAACAAGATTGCACAGATAAATATACATGCAAATACATGCATTTTTCATCATATAAAAAGGCAGACTATTAACATGCAATAAACATTATAAGATGTTTCTGGTCAAAAAAAAAAAGCAATCTCTTTTAGCAAGAGAAGTAAAAAACGCAACACTCCCATCTAGTGGACACATTGTATACCTGCTTATTATGGACGCTGGTTCAAGTTTCCAAGCAAGGTTTGGGTTCACTGTATGTTTCCCAGAGGTGTCAAGTACGTAAGTACACTTTTTAGGTATCTATACCTGCTAAAGACAGGCTCTGTGTCTGCACCCTGATACTCTATCTATCCGGTTCATTTCCCTGAAAAGACATAATCCATTACAAATTCTTAAATAACATTTCATAACTTAAATAACCAGGAGACATGACAACAGATTCTGAAAGAAATTGTAATCTTACTTTAATTGCTTAGAGTTTACAGAAAGCAGCTGCTCACCTCTGGGCTCACCTCTCAGGAAGTGGCCTCGATTAACAGTTAAAAAGGCATTTTATACATCTCTAGTGTGCCATATCATCTTATTTCACATCAGACATGTTAGTAGATGATTAGACATCCATGGCTCCAGCCTTATCAAAATATTACACTTTGTTCTTACCTGAAGCACACTGCTCTCATTTCATTCCCAAATCTTTGCCATGTACAGAATTAAGATTATAACTGTATATCCAGACAGAGAAACTGTCCTAATTAGATTAAAACGTCAGTTCTGACGTGCAACAGACAGCCCATACTGGGGTGTAATAAACTCACACATCTTCAATGATAATTATCCTAACAATACTTTACTCCAGTACTTATTTTCCTCCTACTTCTGACTTCTACTCATTACATTTTCACACA
>NW_015150911.1:195326-205946 GCF_000732505.1 Cyprinodon variegatus | reverse complement strand
ACTTCAACTTTTACCAGAGTGTTTTAAAACTGCAGCATCTATACTTTTGACACCACTGATGTTTCCAGGCTCGGACTGATAAACTGTGATACCGGGCATTTACCCGGTGGGCCGGTCTCTCCAACCAAAGCTCCTACCTGTGACAGTAAATAACTCAAGAAGCTCAAGAAGTAATCCACTGTTAACTACCTAAATGATGCATGCAGCATATATAGTCCTTCCTTGTCATGCACATCCTTGTGACGGTTGGCATATGGTGTCATTTTCTATTTCTTCAAACTGTAAAATCTTTGCAAAAAAACTAAATTATAATAAAACTAAAATTCGTTCTTTAAACCAAACTACGATGTTCCTTTTATATTTGATGAACTTATGTTGGAACATTTTGCATAAATATGTTGCGGTGCATGACGGGGTTTAGCATCGAAAGGCTAAGGTTTCCCATCTTACATAACGGTACATTGTTGCCAGGTTGGGATGTTTCCCAATATGGCAGTTTAGGATGGCCGTAAATTTACACAATAATTTGTGTCAAAGCCATAGAGATCAGTGATCCTAACTTGGAACCAGCGTGGCGCGGTGCCAGGCAAACAAAGCTGCAGGTGAGTCTCGGAATATGAATTCCAAAGGGAAAAAAAGGAAGATTGCTGATGAGAAAAGATGATTCAAATAGGCCGACTCATTTGCTTTCATTATCAATGCTGATCCATTGCCTGCATTTTCGCTTTGTAATGAGAGGGTGTCAAAAAAAAAGAGAAAAATTTGGAAAGGCATTTCCAGGGAAGGCTAAATCTGCAGCCCACCACCAAGCTGGGAGTGAGAGAAAAAGTGCGATTGCAGGATAAATTAGAGCAGCGCAACGATAGGTTTAAGAAGTGGATTGCATTTCCAAACTCCACTACTGCTGCTAGTTTTGCTGTAAGGATGGAAAACCATCCACAGATCAAACAGGTAGTGATTTGATGCAGGTATCTGAACTTTCTTCCATTTTTTCCCCAAATCCTAAAAATATTAATCAGACCAAGGAACGATGGTGACGGAGGATGTGGGATTTCAGGGTTAGAGAGCTCAGCTCTGATGTCAGTTCCTGCTTGGTTCCTCATGACTCAATAAACTCCTCCCAACAGAAACACGTCCACCATAGAAAGATTTCTTTATTGTGTTTCTATAATTTCATCATTGCAAGAAAACTTAAACCGCGCAGTGAAGGTGGTGAAGCGGCGCTACCTGAGTGAAGTTGGCCCCCCCCACCTTTTTCAAAACAGACAAAATTAGTGTCAAATGTTTTTGCTACGTTTGTGCTGGGTTGTGCAGCAACATTTTTTATTTGTGCTGCTTTGGCTTTGAAGATATCAATGAAAATGTAAAGGTCAAAAGGTCAACCAGCCCCCCCCCCCACCTTATTCAAATTATACAAAACTGGTGTCAAACGTTTGTGCTACGTTTGTGCCGGTTTGTGCAGCAAAAATTTTCGTTTCTGCCGCTATCGTTTTAAAGATATAAAGAAATATTTCTAGAGGTCATGAAAGGTCAACCAGCACCCCCCCCCCCTTATTCAAATCAGACGAAATAGGTGTCAATTAACTCAGCTCCGTTTGTGCTGGTTTGTGCAGCAAATATTTTCGTTTCTGTTGCTTTGGATTTGAAGATTTGAAGAAAGTGGGGGGGGCTGGTTGACCTTTGATGACCTCTAGAAACATCTCTTTATATCTTTAAAATGAAAGCGGCACAAACGAAAATTTTTGCTGCACAAACCAGCACAAACGTTTGACACCAATTTTGTCTAATTTGAATAAGGTGGGGGGGCTGGTTGACCTTTGATGACCTTTAAAAATATTTCTTTATATCTTTAAAACAATAGCGGCACAAACGAAAATTTTTGCTGCACAAACCAGCACAAATGTTTGACACTAATTTTGTCTGATTTGAAGAAGGTGGGGGGGCCAACTTCACTCAGCTAGCGGCGCTCAGTGAAGCGGTGCGCGATGGGAGCGCTCACTGTTCCTCCGTCACCTCAGGCTACTATGTGACATTTGCTTCAGGATAAACATTTAATCTTGAATGCTTATTATATATTTAAGCCCATATAGTCCTTTTCTATTGTGGGATAATACACTTAGAGCTCGTGTTGCTATACGAGGCTTATATAAGGCTTTTACATTTTTGCGGCTCCAGACAGATTCTTTTTTTTTTTTTTTTGGTCCAATATGGCTCTTTGAGCAGTTTGGGTTACCGACCCCTGGCCTAAGAGATCAATAGACTTGGGTTCAAATTGGGCGAGATTTCATATATCCAGGCGGTTTATGAAAATTTTTTGGGCTGGAAAACGTGAGTCATTGACATCTGGCAGCCCTGCTGATGTGGTGAGTGTGGNTTTTAAAGATATAAAGAAATATTTCTAGAGGTCATCAAAGGTCAACCAGCCCCCCCACCTTATTCAAATCAGACGAAATAGGTGTCAATTACCTCAGCTCCGTTTGTGCTGGTTTGTGCAGAAAATATTTTCGTTTCTGCTGCTTTGGATTTGAAGATTTGAAGAAAGTGGGGGGGCTGGTTGACCTTTGATGACCTTTAGAAATATCTCTTTATATCTTTAAAATGAAAGCGGCACAAACGAAAATTTTTGCTGCACAAACGTTTGACACCAATTTTGTCTAATTTGAATAAGGTTGACCTTTGATGACCTTTAAAAATATTTTTTTATATCTTTAAAACGATAGCGGCACAAACGAAAATTTTTGCTGCACAAATCAGCACAAAGGTTTGACACTAATTTTGTCTGATTTGAAGAAGGTTGGGGGGCCTACTTCACTCAGGTAGCGGCGCTCGGTAAAGCGGTGCGCGATGGGAGCGTTCACTGTTCCTCCGTCACCTCAGGCTACTATGTGACATTTGCTTCAGGATAAACATTTAATCGTGAATGCTTATTATATATTTAAGCCCATATAGTCCTTTTCTATAGTGGGATAATACACTTAGAGCCCGTGTTGCTATACGAGGCTTATATAAGGCTTTTACATTTTTGCGGCTCAAGACAGATAATAATTTTTTTATTTTTTTTTGGTCCAATATGGCTCTTTGAGCAGTTTGGGTTGCCGACCCCTGGCCTAAGAGATCAATAGACTTGGGTTCAGATTGGATGAGATTTCATATATCCAGGCGGTTTATGAAAATTTTTTGGGCTGGAAAAGTGAGTCAGTGACATCTGGCAGCCCTGCTGATGTGGTGAGTGTGGACGTTACGCAGCAGCAGTCACTGCCGCGTCCGTGTTTATAACCAAAGCCACTAAAACCGCTGTATAGAAGTCTTGGTGATGATTGTGGTGTGATGCTTGAAGATAGATTGGTTAATCTACAATGTGTATTCGTATCGAGGTTTCACGGTGCAGATGGAAAATGCCAGGGCCAAAAATTGTTGCCAGTCCGAGTCTGTATGTTTCAGTGTTCTTGGGTGCTTTTATTGTATGACGCGTCTAATGCTATCAGGCCTTAGTGTTTACTGTATCTGTTGATGATCTGTATATCGTCCTCTCCTTTGGCTGGGTGGTTGCAGGCGCATCAAGCGCTTGAGTCACAGTCTGTGACTGGTCACAGATTTTTATGTAACAGTTACAGTAGCAGCCATTCAAAATGGCCCTTTCCAGTCAAACGTCAGCCGAATGGTAGCCCACTTCCCTGCAACTCCCAGCAGAATCCCCTCCAACCTCCAGCCACTGGATTGACCCCTCCTTCTCCTGGGCGTGCATATTTTTTTGAACTGACTCCACCCTTTCACTGAATTACAGGGAGATAGCGCTTCTATTTATATCTTAATGTCCACAAATCATGACAGAAAAATTATATTTTAGTACAAAGGTTAATGTTTAAAAAGGAATTGTAGGGGACCAGCCAAGGGCCCATCAATGAAAGTGGGGGAATTTAGAATGGCTACTACTGTAGGATTCTGGCTCTTTTGGGCTGTTGTCGCTGCACTTTGGTTGGGAAGTAATGGGGGAAAGATACCCAGGTTGATCAAAACAAAAGATCTCATTTCTACATGAAATTTGGGAATGCATTCAATTGATTGGTGGTATGCAATTTGATTTAAGCTATTTCTGATCAAAGCACGTTAAACATGTTGCATACAATGCCCTTTAATATCTAAAGAACATTGCCAGAGAGAAGACCATTCTTAAACAGTCAAAAGCAGGAGCTTTTGCTCATTCTTTCACAACCTCTGTTATAGAAAACTGTAATGCTCAGTTGCAAGAACTTTAATACTTTGAAATGATATCTTATTGCTGTTTAAAAGATTAATGATTATGATAAGTACTGCCACATGTCTATAGACAGTGTTTCCCACTAATCTATCGTCATGCTCTTTGGCTTTTGGATGTGTAGACTCCTGGAGAGGATTAAGGGGAGTTTGTTAGTTTGGATGTCTTATCTGTTGACCTTTGGAGTTCCCTCCAGGTATGTCTGAGATTTGGTGAATAGTTGGGGCTAGAACCTACAGGTTTAGGCTTTGTGGGTTGTGTTTGGATTCATTCTGTGTGGTATGACTTTTTGGGGTTGAGCTGGATGCTTCCTTGTGCCACAGGATTATTGCTGCTTAATGCAGCTAGACCACGGCTTTATAGATAAATATTTTACAAATTATATCGAGGCAAGATCAGTGAAAATATATCTACCTGTAAAAATTGTGAAAACCACGTGATTACCGACCAAACAAGCATTAAATAACAGACTTGTGTACAGAGCAGGTTACAAACCTGTGGCTCCAGGCTTTCATACAGAGAGATGGTAAAAGTAATGGAAGAAGACAGGAGACAGATGGTGAGAGGTGCTGAAGCCTGACATGAACAACAGAGTTGAGAAAGCAAAGGGATTATTGCAGTTGGCGGTGGTTGGTGGCCTAACTCTGCAGCTTTAACCCTGCAGCTTTATCTGAAGCTGTTGCCAAGTTTGTTTTCACCTGAAATTAACTTGAAAGCCAATGTTAGAAATCAAAGGTAAAAATGTATTATTAATTGTACACTGCAAAGAATAAATAAAGGGAAAACATAAAAAAGTAACATAAATTAAATAAAACTTCTGTGAAATCAAACTGTCCACTTAGAAGGTGTTAAAAATAGGCTCTCTGTGTGTCTACACCTTGAAGCCCTTTCTCTTTGGTTCTTTTTCTTGAAAAGGGGTCACTCTGGACAAACTCTTTAAATAACACTTAAAAACTTATATCTATTAAGTAACCAGGAGACATGACAACAGATTCTGATAGAAATTGTAATCTTACTCAGATCAGAGAAATTGCTTAGAGTTTACAGAAGGCAGCTGCTCACCTCTGGGCTCACCTCTCAGGAAGTGGCCCCAATTATCAGTTAAAGAGGCATTTAATACATCTCCAGTCTGACACATCATCACATCATTACATCATACATGTTGGCAGATAAGGATACATCATTGCTCCAGCCTTATCAAAATATTACACTTTGTTCTTAGCTGAAGGACGCCGCTCTTATTCCATTTCCAAATATTTTCCACATACAGAATGATTATAACTGTATATCGGGACAGAGAAACTGTCTTAATTAGATCAAATATTGTCAAAAACATCAGTTCTGACACGCTACAGGCAGCTAATATTAAGGAGTATTAAACTCACACATCATTGATGATAATTATCTTAACAGAAGTGACTCTGATTGACAATCAGTATAACATGATGCTATGCAAATGCAATAGAAAACAGGTGGAACTTATTGGCAATTAGTAAGACACAGTCAGTAAAGAAGTGTTTCTGCATGTGGAGACCACATGAGATCCTCAGAACAACTGTGAGACCATATGCTGCTGCAGTTTCTCCTAATGCAGGACAATGCTAGACCTCATGTGGGTGGAATGTGTGAGTAGCTCCTGCAAGATGGAGGTTACAGGAACCTGGGAGGAGATCCCAGGTCTTCATTGGTTGATGCATTTAATTTCTATTGATGGCTTTTGTGGGTTATTTTTGTAGGTACATTCATCTTTGTACAGAACAAAGTATTCAATAAGAATATTTCATTCATTCAGACCTAGGATGTATAATTTGAGTGTTCCCTTTATTTTTTTGGGCAGAGTAATATACATAACAAAAGTACGAGACCCTTGGTTATAACAGGTTAAAACACAGAAATGACTTTATACATGTAAATGTCCATAAACTTTGTCAATAGAAAAACTGCGACATCAAATCCCTTTGCAGTGATATTTTGTCTGGTTTATGTGTTGATTTCCAATCAATGTTTTATACATGTCAGACCTCTTTACACCCCAACAGATGTACCCTACGGATCAGCTAATGTAGTGTTAAGTTAATCTGAAAATCAGATCAGGCAAAATTCTCTCTGACATCCAACACTCTCTGGTAATTACACCTTTGAGTGAAAAGCCAGAGGACCATATGGCCCACCTGGCCGCTGCTCTAACCGGTGACCGCAAAATCGCGTTGACAATGTAAGAGGATAACGCTGGCAGTCTGCATGTGTGAGAAGGGGGGAGTCTGTGTTAATCTTTGCATTCGCCTTAACAGGCTGTTTGTTCAGCAGGTCAGTGGGTAGACCAAGGTGACAAAGAACACTGAAAAGCACTTGGTGTGAGGTTTTGCAGAAAAAAATAAAGAAAAAATGGCAGTGATGTATCGATTGTCTGCTCTGGAGAATGAGGAACTGATGGCTTTGTATGGAGAGGAGAGAGAAATCTACGGTCAGAGAGACGAGGACTGCATCAGTGAGGTGAGGATTTATACCATGAACCAGGCTATAGTGATAACTGTGTCATGTTTTTTTATTTTTTATTCAACACTCTTCTGTACTAACATTAGAGTCTGAATAGGAAAATATAAGCAGAATGCTTTATTACATACCTGATGATGTTTTTTCAGTTATTGTAGTACCTCAGCTAAAACAATGTGTCAATCAGGTCTAATTAAAGAAAATAAATTTCTTGCAATGTTTTTTGAAAAAAAAAAGAAAAAAAAGAAAGAAAATAACCTGGGTTGATTCTACAAGAAACTGACATCTAAGTTGTGAAGCAAAGATTAATTAGCAACAGATGAAAATCAGCCAAGTTAACCCTCGATCAGCTGTATTTGGTGATGATAGATCACCAAATTCAAGAGATTTTCTTTCTCTGTTATATAAAGGAAACCCAAAATTTCCCAACCCATTTTTGGACTGTAAACACAAACGGCAGACCAAAGTTTGGTGCACCACTGCAGCTTTTTAAGTTTATCTAAAGTGCAGCTACAGGTCGGACGTATAGTAAAATGAGATAATTGCTTCATTGCTTTTTTCCTAATTTTCCATCTATCAAGGGACCTGAAGAACAACCTATTTTACTTTTATCCTCAGTCCCCCAAGAATACCGTAGAGAATCAGAGCAAAGAAGCATTATGCTGCATCTATGCATCTAAACCTTAACCTGAGCTTTTTTCTGGTTGAGAAATGAAACAATAATTGTGGTTTTTACTTTACTTAAGCTGAGCTTACATTACGACCACGTAGAGGTTTGTTCCTGTAATTATAAAATATTATGTGTATTGACTGAACATCCAACTCTGCAGGAGAATGACCAGGATTCAGAGAGTAGTGAGGATGGAAACGGCGGCAGAGGCGTCCGCAGCTCTCTGTCTCTGGAAATCTACGGTCTGCAGAAGGAGGAGCAGGTTTACTTCTCCAACCAGGAGTACTACAGGAGGCTGGAGGAGCTGAAGAGCGCTCACCTGAGAAACATGGCAGAGCTGGAGAGGATGTACATCAGTCAGGGACAGGACAGGCATGAAGGAAGGGAGGATGAGGAAGCTCTGGGAAGATGGAGAAACAAAGAGGAAAAGCACATGTTCCGGTCAGTCATGTTCAACTGCTGCTATACATTGTTTGTTTAGAAGGAGGAAGAACATTTTAAAGGATGTTAAATGAGGCAATTATTTTAAACTTCTCATTTAATCCAATCTGCCGTACCTTGCAAAAAGATTCATATATCTTACACATTTTACACACACAGTCCTAATAACCTGGGGCAGGGGATAAATAAACAGAAACAATGCTTTATTGTGCACAGAAATAAAAGTATTGTGTGTTTTTCAAGTTTTTCTTTTCAAATAAAAGACAAAATTTGTGTTTACGTCAAATTTCTAACAGAACCAAATGCAAACCTTTTTAAAGATCATTCCAAAAAAAGAAAATTAAAATAAAAAATCCACTGACATTTTGAATTGAATTTTTCAATTCAAAATGTCAGGAATAGCGCTGACTTGGAGTTGGAGTTTTATACAGTAGCCCAACAAAACAAAACCAAGGCTTTGTTGGGCTATTGTATAAAACCTCAAACTCAATGCTATTCCTGACATTTTGAATTGACAAAGCTTCCTGGATGGGAAGCAAACTTCTTCAAAACTTGGAAACAAAGTCCAGTGGATTTTTTTTATTTTAATTTTCTGTTTTTGGATGGATTATGACCTGGATGACTGAGAACCTTCATCAGCTTTTTAAAGATCCTTTAAGTGGTGATTTAATGTCACTGTGAATCCAGCTAATCTAAGAAAGCCTCAGTGGTGCATCAGGGGCCACAGCAGACAGATGAGGGGTGAAGTTGTGGAGCGTTTTAAAGAGTTCAGACTGAAATACTTAATAAAAAAAATCATCAAAATAAGCAAGAACTGAAAACCTACCAAGATATAATAATTTAATGTTCCACATAAACTCCTGATTTATCCTGAATGTTTACATCTTTACATTTGACTACGCAGTTAGACAAAAGTGTGGCCCAAAACAGAAGGGATTAGTAGTCAGGTTGAGAATCAGACAGTTTATTTACATCTGAAGGGAAGTGGACAATCTCTAATGTTAATAAATGTCAATAAATCCCAAAAATAAACAAGGCCAGCTTAGATTTAATCGCGCTAACACCTACAGCGAAGCCTGAAGTCATCTCCTCAGTCTGTTTTACCATCATTTAGCAGCTTCCTCACAAAGACTATGGGAAAATGTTCATTATATGGAGAATGAAAGAAAACAAAATGCAATAAAAAAAAGGAGATTTATGTTTTTATTCACTAATAATTAAGAAATGCATGTCAATAATGCAGAACTTGTTACTATATTCCTAACAGGACTAATAACGGCGCCCCATTTGGCTGCGGGCCGGCCAGGAGACTGCAGAGGATTAATTCCCAGGAGGAGCTGGATTTCCGTGACACATCTAGCGGCTCTGACCAATCAGAAACCAGCGGGGAGGATTACTTAGGAGAACTGGGATGGACTTCCAACTTACAGCAACCCTTTCAGAGGTTTGTTCAAAAAGTCACTAAAAACTTCTCAGTTCACACAGAAACTTTTAATGAGAAAAACATCCGCTGCCTCTACTGATTCCCTTCATCAGTTGTTTTATCAGCAGGTTTACAGCCTAGGTTGCAATACCTCCAATATTTGTAAGTGAAGCACCTTAAAGAAAAACATATTTTTCTCTTTTCATTTCATCCAGGAACTTCATGCATATTCCAGAACGCATTATGGCCAAAAAGAACCTGCGATTTCAGCAGAAACCACAGGGAAGAGCGTCCTGTCAAACAGGTGGCAGAGCTCAGTCCAAAGTCACCGTCCCCAAACCCTTCCAGATGATGCTGAGAGAAGAGGAGAGGAAGAGGCACAGGGTGCGGACACGTTCAGAGGTGGAGCTGGAGAACACCCTGCTGAGAAGAGAGCTGGAGGAGCTCAGAGAATGCCAGAAGAAGTTCAGGGCCTCTCCCGCTCCGGCTCACATCCACCTGCCTCTCTATGAGATCATCAGCCGTCGCCACAGAGGCAGGGGAAGCTGCAGCAATGTCCGCGAACGGAGTCAGGAGCCTTTCCAGTTCTTGGAAAGAGAGAGGAGAAAGAGGGAGGCCAGGATAGCAGAGGAGCTGGGAAACTTTAGTCGGAGAGAGGAGCGCCAAGGCTTCAAGGCCACACCGCTGCCCAGCTCGGTTTACGGGAACAGGCAGGCCCATCGACAAAAACGCCACCACCAACTTCAAACCGTCTTCCTGATGGAAAGAGAAGCCTCAGAGAGCCAGAGTGATCCAAGCTCAGACTTCAGCAGCGCAAAGAGATGCTCATCGTCCAAGTCGGTGAAGAAGCAGATAGAGCTGTCCATCGAGATGAAGGAGAGGAAGTAGTTATCCACCGTCCTAGTCAAAGTTCAAAGCAGGAACATCTGTGCACACCTGGAGCCAGCAGAATACCAGCTTCCTACTCTTTTACTGTGTAAAAACACAGATTGTTCCACAGTAGCTATATTACAGCCTCTGTTCAAACAGCTAACATTCTTAGTAACTCCTATAGTATGAATCTTTAAGAAACAGCTGCACTTGGTTGACATATTGCACCGTAGTATTTTAGAGAATCATAAATCTTGTAGCAGGTCATCTGCTGTGTAAAAAATAAATCAGATTCATTTAACAGTTTGTCATTCAGTGTCTTGCAGTGTGTTGGATTTGCATGTACTGTCTCTGTTTTTAGGAAAAACTATTACCATGCCAATCACCTCTAGGTTTCCTGCATGCATTTTCCTTTAATGCATATCATTGTTAGATTCTATCCTGCATTCTGATTTGTTTTGTGGGAAA
>NW_015150911.1:192840-195020 GCF_000732505.1 Cyprinodon variegatus | reverse complement strand
TATATATATATATTGGCTTTCTTTGCCACTGGTTTCTGTTTAATGGTGTATTTGATCAGAACTAATTTTAAAAAATGTTCAAAACCAGTTAAAGATGTTGCTTTCATAACCGTTGAAACTTTTTCTTTTTGTTTCCTTATGAGGCTTATATCATTTCAGATATTGTTTTCTCAGCCGATGTGCAGAAACTAAACTTTAACTGGATACAAAAAAATATTAACAGTGAAATTTGGTCAAGGAATATAACTAAAATAGATTCAGGGTAGTCTGGCTCAATGTTGTCCGGCAAACCAGCATAGACGGAAAATTATGATTTTGGGTCCTGATTCTGAACTGATGGAGGCAGTGGTGCCACCAGGGGTTGGCCAGGCCCACCCTGTGCAATGCCCTGGCCACTAGCCATACCGGGGGGTGGCCACCCCACTCTCAAGGGTAAATTGTAGTACCATCAGTTTAGCATTTCATCCCATTATGCACAGCCAGCAACATAACAATAAAAATCACACAATAAACCAAGATATGATTAGATGTTTACTTCCGTCTTTATGATTTCTACTGGCAGGTTTACCACAAAAGTAGATTCAAACCCTGAAAATATGGCTTTTAGTTTCAGTTTCAGCCACCCCAAGATTTTTAGTGGCCCCTTCTGACCACCCCAATGAAACATTTCTGGAGGCGGCACTGGTTTGAGGGAATCTGGAGAAAGTTATTCACAGAGAGCAGGCTGAAGGAGGAGCGTGGAGGAGGAAATCAAGAAAATTACTCAGCATGGATGTTCAGTGAAAGGAATCCAAGATGCTTGAGCTCCCCAGCCTGGAGGAACAAAAACAAAAGATTAATATGAAGAAAGATGAGGTAATTGCAGGAACACACTAGGGTCATTAATGAGCTGTCTTTAAATTATACATCTATAGTTTATAGCAATATAGTTCAGCTAGATTGTGGGTCTGGATTCTATAAAAACAGAAAAATATCCTTACCTAAGATGAAATAATAACTTCTATACCCTAACACATTGATTATAATCACTCTGAGATTAAAACAAACAGTAAAGGAAATTATCTTCATCAGTCATCATTTCCTGTCATTCAACAGCAGATAACAAAAATAATGCTGCATTAAGAATCTAAGATGTTTTGTCCCCCTAGTCCTCCTAAATGACCTTTAGAGAATGTATTTATGTTTTTTTTTTTTAATTAAATCTTTGTGTTTGACTTCTGCATAAAAAAAAGTAGCTAACTGAATGAAAAAAACTACTTATAGAGTGAGGTTATTTTTAATCTTCTTTTTTTAGATGCTTTTAGTGTTTTTATTTCCAGTAGTTCTGTCCAGTAGATGGCACTATAGACCATTATATTCATTCAGTTTTGATTCCCCGCAGTGGGACACTAACCTGACAACAGCCAGATGCATGTCTCGCTCCGCCTAGGCGGAGCGAGACATGCATCTGGGGGCACAGAGTATCATCTTAATGTGTGATAAATTGACAGTTTGTGTTCAGAGCTTGAAGGACCAACACCGCCATGGCGCAGCTTAGGAAACGCAGAGGGAAAACTTTGCATTTGAAGTCGGATTATTTTCCTCAATACTCATTCTTGATCGGACTCCTACTACTCGTTGGTAAGTACCAGCATATGAACTTTATATGACAGCCGTGAGTAATACCGCAAGCTGCAGCTCGTGCGCACGGGCCACACGCACTTCACACTCCGCTAAGTAGCCATAATGACACATTATATAAGCGCCCACATGTAGGCATATATATATATATATATATATATATATATATATATATATATATATATATATATATATATATATATATATATATAGTGCAGATGGGCCCAGTATTCAGGCGAGACAGACAGTAGGAAGTTTGAAAAGGCTTAGACCAGGAAAGGACCAGGAAGCGGTGGAAACGCAGCGGCTGGGAGATACAGGTGTGCACACCTATAATCTGTTATTACCTCAGACCGGTGGGCCGGAAGCAGATGACCACTTGTTTAAATGTTTTCAATTTATGCAATAAAAGTTTTTTTTTTTTTTCCTTTTTGGACGTTGAAACCATCTAATATTCCTCCTAGTTTTCACCTTTTCACATAAGTTAGTTAAAGAAAACAGAAATTTTCTAAAATTCTGTGTTTATATTTATAAGCATTTAAAGATACTAGCACCTTTAC
>NW_015150911.1:190457-192114 GCF_000732505.1 Cyprinodon variegatus | reverse complement strand
TTTTCAACACAAGTATTTGTACTTTTACTCAAGTACGGGAAGTGAGTAGTTTTGCCATCTCTGAATATATGTAGTGGAAACTCTGAGTAACTAGATGGTTATTACAGTGTGCAGAGAAAACATCTGTAGCGTTGTTGAGTTTTGTTGGTGGTGAAGGTTCACCACAAGGTTTTTCATTTTACTAATCGTAAATGTGCTGCAAGGTGGACCAGAGAACAGAGATCACTTTATCAGTGTGTTTCCAATTTTCAGTATATGCTTGTTATCTATGAAGATAAAGGTTTCATAGATAGATAAGCTATGAAGATTAAGCTTCAACGTAATTCAGGGTAGTAGGATGTTGTGGTAAAGAGCAGAATAACTTGTTGTCTTGTGGCTGTAAAGCTGTGGTGTAATCTCTGTAATATTTTATAATAAGCCCTATAACCACTGTAAAACCTCATTGATATATAATCTTATCTAAGTCAAACAGTTGATGGTGTTGAAGGGGAAGCTGGAATTAGTATTTCATTTCTGCTCCACCACCCTGTTGTCTCAGATCACATAGAGATCTGAGACAGCAGCTACAGCTTCAACCACGGCGACATGTTACTCAGTGTCTGAAGGTTAGCCGGCATCTTAAATAAGGAAAACAAATAGCTTAATGTTTCATTAATTTGTATTTTTATTTGCAGTTTTTACATATATTTAAACTTCATACAACTTGGTAAACACACTGAGATTTTCAGTATCTCATTCAAGACACAATTGGAAGAGAAATTTTAAAAATTCAAATTGACTTTATAAATGTTAGGTTCTGGTTCTATCAGTTTCTTTTTAATTTTAATCCTAAGTTGTTAATTGCTTTAACTACAACTTTTTGTGTTTAACTTTTGTTGCTGTTTTATAACATCAAATTTTCTAACCGGTGCATGGCATTCAGTAATAAACCCATGTGAATGTAAATGAATAAAATTTATAGCAACATTTATGTAAATATTTGTTTTACATCCCCTTTAGTACTAAAAAGATTATGGAGACACAAACTCTCTTTTTTTATCACAGCTTTGCTTCCTGCAAGGGGTTTCTCCTTGGAATTGAGCTGCACCGTTACTTCATCTCATGGCCTAACCTCCTACAGGGTCTCAGACAGTGAAGACTGCGACTACCACTGGTCCTACGCGGTATGTTAACAGTTACAACACCTTTTAGAAAAAATACTGGTATAGAACATAGATGTTGTCTTGAATCAAATTCATTTTAATATCCTACAGATATGAGGGTAGAAGTCTTGGGTGTAAAATTATTTTTTACATTAAAAGTTCATTGAGTTTAACTTGTTTTTCCTCCCCCTGCCTATTTTAGAACCAGACCCTGGCAACTAGTGATGATATGGATGACTCGGTTGTTTACAAAAACGAAACCCTTTTAAAGACCTACAAATGCTATGATGAAATCAAGTATGTAAAGGAATGCAAAGGAAAGGTATGTGTAAATAATCCATTTACAACACAAAGTGAAGTAATTATTAGAACAAATCTATTTTACCCCACTTCTCCATGTCTTTTGTTCCTCAGCAAGACAAAACTGCAAACTGCTCAGGTGAGTGTCTGCCAGCTTTTTTTATATTGATAGTTACAATATTATTACTTAATATTTTACTTAATGTTAATCTGTG
>NW_015150911.1:184552-189384 GCF_000732505.1 Cyprinodon variegatus | reverse complement strand
GATGTTTGTACGTTGTTAAGTTTGGTTTATCATTTAACTTCGCTAGTTGTGAAACAAATCAAGACTGATAGGTCAGAGCTCCTATTGCTACTGCGATTGGCTAAAAGCTTGACATGGTAGGCAGAGGCCAAATAGTGATTTACCCAATCAGTTTGAAGAATCGTAATTAATGTCCCTCACTTTTGCAATCACTTTCCACAGCAGCCTTTCCAGATAGATACCGTGAATAATTCAAATTGAACTAAATCAATCTGGCTTATGCCAGGGTATAACTGTATTACTGCCATGCAAAGATTATGCACACCTAACTTTAAAATATAATATCAAGCATTGCATTTAGGCAGTAATCTGCAGTTACAAGTTTGACATTTTTCCTGGATAAATTGCAATAAATTCACACTAAAGTTAACCCTCACTTTTTAAGACCATTTTCTAATGGTTATTTGTAATCTGCTTATGATTGTAAATAAACAAATATGTTTCCAAATGTAATTTGATGCCCTCTGTCCAGTTCATGCCCAGTCCTGGTCACAGTGAAGGACTTCTGTCATTATAAACCTTTTAATCAAATACTTATTTGTTATAATCTCTCTGTAAGTTTATTAATTTAAAAGTTAGACTAACTGAAATGTCTTTTAACTTTCAATACTGATTTTCTAGGAGTTGGAATATTTCTGCAAGATTCTCAATGTGATAATACTTCCTGTTTTTACAGCTACCTGCCATGCTGAAATTTCCAACAAAGCTGGTAAGTTAGAAATTAAAAGAACATGACTATAAAAGGGAAATTACATTTCTCTCTGTCTAAATCTGAAAGAACGGACAAAATGGATGCATTAGCTGAATGGATGCAATAAAAAGCAGATAATTAAACTGCTCAAAAAAATTTT
This sequence comes from Cyprinodon variegatus, assembly GCF_000732505.1. Lineage (NCBI taxonomy): Eukaryota > Metazoa > Chordata > Actinopteri > Cyprinodontiformes > Cyprinodontidae > Cyprinodon > Cyprinodon variegatus. Next base: position 188,494 of record NW_015150911.1, on the reverse strand, counting down.
ATCCATAGAAACATTGGTTACTATTGCAGAAATGAAATGCTTGTATGTATTAACATTACCTTATATCCTCTAGACTCAAATAGATGTTTTCTTCTTGCATTTCTCTATTAAAACTCAAAACTTGTTTTTATTCTTTTAGGTGATCCTGAACATTTAAGTCAATGGTGAAGTAAATAGTGAAAGAAAAACTCACTATGACAGATTGAGAGGAATAAAGGAGAGTAAATCAAATGGACAACTGCCAAGATAGAGTAGATGATCTACTAGTCTAATAATCCCAGCAAATGAAACTTGATACCATACATTCTCCCTGATTGGGAGGCGGTTAATGCTTTCCTCTGTGTAAACTTTGCTCTGGCAGCTCTCCTTAGTGGCGTGACAATTTTTCCACTAATTATTTCCTGGAAATACAAAAAAGAAAGTAGCGAATTAGCCCTCAGTTTGCCAGCAGATATTGTGATCAGCTGCTGACAGACTTTTCATTTCCACAGCATGAAAAGTCGCTAACGACTGTCCTAAATGACGCTAGATTACATCATCGCATTACTTATGTCTTTCATGTCATGCAGGAGATTCAGGATTCCCACCAGTTGTATTTAAATTTTTTTAAATTCTGGCTGTCTGTGAAAGCTGAAGGTAAATTTGGGGGTATTTAAGAGTTTTAAAGATTTTTAAAGACACAAGTAAAGAAAAAGACATAGAATTCAGCCATTTAGCTAAAGCCTCCATACCAGTTAGTGATGTTGATCAACCATTAGTTGTTTTTCAACCTGCAAAAAAAAAAAAAAACTCACAAAGAGGAGAAGAAAACTGCAAAGACATACAGAGACAGGAAGAGAAGAAAATGAGCTAAAAAGAGAGAATGTGAGAAAACTGCGTCAGCCAAAAAATTGTTTTATCACCACTTTGCAATGTAGAGAATAATCAGCAGCACATGTGCATTTCATTTGTTAACTGTATTAGAAGTGGAGAGGTTCTCTCTCTGCTGCAGATGACAGCGAACAGTGAGAGAGCTGCAGGCGGGCTTATGGCTCCACTCACTTCTGATGAAACTGTTCCATTACACATTAAAGATCGGATTTGATCAATTTGATAACTTGGAAGATGTATTTTTACTGAATTGTCCTGTGGAGTAAAAGTTTTCCTCATTGTGTTTTTCTAAGGAACAAGACATCATTGGGTCACGCTTGGAGTTTTTACAGCCTTCTTTGTTTTTGGTGGGATTCTTTTCACAAGGTATTTGGGTTGAAATGTGCCAATAGTGTTTCTCGTAAACATATGTATACTTATGATCAATTCACATTCTATCACTGAGTGATTGGTCTGCAACCTTAAACCTGACTCTTTATACGTGCACATTCACAGACTTATGATCAGTCAGGGGCGTCAGCTGACCCAGTAATATCCAGGGGCACAATAGGGCACCAAATAAAATGTAAGCGTGCAAAGCACGTGAGCAAACAAATTGTTGGGCAATTATTTATATTAAAAAAGCCAAAACCAAACTGAATTGAATTGGCCCACTTGTGAACTTAACTGTATATCTCTAATTCACTACTGATGGATGCACAATTTATCCTCATTAAATACTTGAAAACTGAAAACTTGGAGTATGCAATTGTAAAAGGAAAAAAAAAAAAACACCTCTACATACATACAGGTCTGTGTTTATCATTTCTGTTTGGGCCCATTCTATGATAGTGATGAGACTATGAGGTGTGCATATCACGGCCAGAAAGATGGGAGAGCTAGATGTTCATTTTTTTAACAGTAAACGGTAGCGTCTCGGCCAGTAGCGGCTGGTGGAGTTTTCTCCAGGGGGGGATATAAATTCAAAATTGACGTATACCAAAAACCAAACAAACATAAACTATGTTATCACACTAGTATATTTAGATGAATGCCAACAAAAAAAACATTATAAAAACAAAACATAATTTCATGAACAGCTTTCCAAATTTTTATATAAATGCTGCCTTTCTGAGGCTTTGTGGAGGTAAATGTGTGTTTTACATGGTATGTGGTATGTGATTTACATGGTATGTGATGTCACATATGATGTCACAAACCTAAAAAAATAATGTACCAGTTCAATAATGGAAAATCTACGGAAGCATATTGCTGTCACTTGAGAAAATACATTTTAGCTAATTATTTTGTATAAATGTGATAATTATATTGTATAAATGTGATAACTTATATGCTTTTGGTCAGTAGTGACCGTGAGACTCATTTAGATGAAGAAGTTTGCGCTCCAAGTAGGTTTTTGATGGAAGTGGAGAGAGTATGGCTGAACAGATGGACACTGAGATTCCTTGTCTGTCAGTGTCTGTCACATATGAAGTTGGTGCTCCAAGCAAATCTTTGATTGAACATCATAACTATTCTGACATAGTTATCCAGGTAACCGTGGGAGGTTTTCACTTTCATCTCCTCAGCAGCACAATAGCAAGTTTACTAGAGTTGATCAAGTTTTACTTTATTGTCGGTCTAAGACAGGATAGATCCTGATGCTGCTGCTCAATGGATGAGGTCAGTGTTAGCATGCACACATTGAGAAGAATCCACCAAAGAATGGGACTCTATGGAAGAAAACACATCAATCAGATCCTTTCAGTAAATGTGGCGGCCTTCCTCATTGACCCGGGAGAGATACTGAAGCCTGCACGGGTATACGGTTCACCACCTTAAATGTTTTCAACATGGATATGTTGGGACTCAAAATACAGTGAGACATCTGCTATCAGTTCTGGACCCGAAGGGTGCGGAAGGAAGGAAGGAGGAGGAGGAAGCTGATGCGACACGTGTATATTAATCCTGGACCTCATTTCTTCCGCAAAGCTGATATTGGCTTCCAATTATAGCCTCTGGTCTGGGAAATGAATAAAGGGCGATTCCACTTACATTTTCCCTACCTTCAGCATCTTTAATCTACTCTGATTAAAAAACTACAACACCTAGACACATCTAACCTGGACTAGATCATTCTAAACTACTTGTAGAATAATTAAAACATTACATTTTTTATTAACAATAATAATTAAGGTCTGGGATTTGTGAAACCTTTCTCTGATTTGTGAAACTTCAATAAAAACTGTTTTTAACACTTGTTTTAGTGTCCATGTCACACCACAAGTGGAGGAGCTCTAAAACTACAACAACTAGACACATCTAACCTGAAACTTCAACAAACGACATATATAATGAGCCCCTCTTGCTCTCATATATTTATTTTTTCTTTTTGCTTTGGATTCCACTTTTAATTGTAATTTTTCTCCATTTTTTTATGTTTAGTGTATCAACATTTGGTCTTGCAATTGTTCAATCTCTGATGCGTCACCTGATATCATGCTTCCAACAGTTTATTGTTCCCTTTCTTTTGGTATTAACTTTTCCTCTTCTTTGAAAACAGAAAAAACTCCTGTATTAGTGCTTCCTTTCAGTTTTGCATTCACTATCTTAACAAACATTTACTTGGAGCGCCAACTTCATGTGTGACAGATACTGACAGACAAGGAATTGCAGTAAAGCGTTAATTAAAATTGATCAATTAAAAAATCAGCTCCCCAGGCATACCCAGGCACCGCAGATCCACAACGGGGCACGTGCCCCTGTGAAAAGGGTCTGCCGACGCAGATGTGATCAGTTAAAGCTGGATTGAGTCAGTGAGTTGGTAACTAGCTTCATAGTACCACTGATCCTGAGTGCTGTTGTTTGGATTGGTTTAACTGGGTAGGCTGGAAGTAATCCCACTACGTTGAGCTGCTTTGTGGTGCGGGGCTCAGCTGAATTGTATGAAGTTGCTGGCTTTCATCGCTACGGTGGCCCTGAGGTGCAAAACACAACACAAAAAGAGAAAACACAACGGCAAATGCTACGGTGGCCCTGAAGTGCAAACTGCAACTACAAATCTAAAAACGCAACTACATTAAGAAAAACAAA
>NW_015150911.1:174257-183905 GCF_000732505.1 Cyprinodon variegatus | reverse complement strand
TTTGTTTTTCTTAATGTAGTTGCGCTTTTAGATTTGTAGTTGCAGTTTGCACTTCAGGGCCACCATACATCTCTGCTTTTCTTTAACTAACGACGCCTTAAATTATACTTCCACATCACACCATAATAGGATTCAAGTTTGTGACTGAAATGTAACAAAATGTGTAAAATGGATACTTTCCCAAAGCCCTATACGTATCCAAATGGATACTTGTATTCTTAGTATTACAAAGTGTATATGCTCTGATATGAGTATGTCTCTAATATCATTGTTATTGTTTTCTTGCAGATACTGCAGATAAAACCAGCATGTCACTCCAGTCCCTGTTGATCAAACTCACTCTTCATCCTACTCATCCGTCATAGTAATGAGCTAAGCTGGTTTTTGTGTTTTTTAACACCAAAATTAAGCTTCTGTGATTTACCAATCATGATTTACCTATTTGCTTGGTTTAAAGAAGGTGCATCTTATTGAAGCTACTGTAGAGATATAAAATAGTGAAATTAAAGCAACAGTCCATAGAGTCGGCTTTCTCCGGTTTTATACCGTACGACAAAAAAGCGAAGAGATATAGCAACATAATCTCTGCCGTAGCATTCTGTCTTTTTTTTCTTTATTGTCATACGTACAGTGTCACAAGTACGATAGCATTCTGTCTTTTTTTTCTTTATTGTCATTACACAAGTACAGAGCAACGAAATGAACTCTCTGCATTTAACTCATCCCCTGGGAGCAGTTTGGGGTTAAGGGTCTTTGCTGAGGGACCCAGAGTATTAATCTGTGGGAGTGGGGCTTGAACTCAGAACCTCAGGATTCCAAATGCAATGCCCTAACCACTAGGCCATCACTCCCCACATCAGGTATGAGTGTGAAGGGTATTGCTTAAGGACGCACACCGGCAGCTCATTCCCCCCAGCCGGGATACGAACCCAGGCTTCCTATTTGCAAGACGGGTGACTCATCCTCTGCATTGCTCCGGTGTACTGCATAATAAGTACCGTTCGCTGACTGATTGCACCACTTGAGCTGCTATATTTGCCTAACATGGGACTAACTGTCTCAATAAAGACATGCTACTAGTTAACACGGTCGAAAATGAAGGATACAAGTGGTTCATTAAGGTACTCGACCCTTGTTACCAACACCCTAGGCGTAAATCTTTCTCTCAGACAGAAATTCCAAAGCTTTATTCAGATTACCGATAGATGTTTGAGAACAAGCTACAAAGTGTGTCATATTCTTTTGTTTGTTGTCTTTGAAAGGCACTTGAATATGCACCAAGGCTTTAAACAAGATATATTTTTTTATTCTGTTGGATTTGTAACTCTTTTTGTTTTTAACAACTTAAACAAAACTATATGAGAGACTGAGACTCTTTTTATTTGATGCTGATGGAATTGTTATACTGTTTGTCCATTTAGTTAGTTCCCCTGTTACATTTGGAGGTGTTAAGATTTACATTTACATTGTTTATTATCTCATAATTAAAGAAAGTAGCATATTATTTTGTTGTCTTTAAAAGCTGCCTTAATTTGCACTGAATATGAAAAAGTGTTTTTTTATTATTCTGTTTTATGTCTTATAAAAAACAAACTATTGAAACAAACTATTCCTTTTTTGTTGCAAGTTTATTTAACGAGTTCATAGGCTTTGTTCTTTGGATGTATGTTCCTTCAGTATCTCTTATGTTTAACAAAAAAAAAAAATTAAATCAAACAATTTCATTTGATTTCATTTCGCACTAATAAGCTGAGGAACATTTAAAGTTGTCAAATGTTGTGATTGGTTTTATATCGTGATGTATAAATGAAAAACAATATCTTGATACTTGAAAATCCTATATTGTCCAGCCCTATGTATAGAGTTAGAAAAAACAGTTATTTCATTTGATTTAAATGGTAGGTTTAATATTATGTTCACTTGTCAAAAATAATATTAAAATAGTAGTAATATTAAAACTGAAAGTTTTATTGATGGTTTTGCATTTTTAAAAAAGTGTTTTGATATATGTCATTGGAGCAAAATTATGCAGGATGGAAATATCTTAACATCAATTCAGTTTGCTTTTATTTACATAGCACAACTAACTAAAGGTCATCTCAAGGCACTTTAAGAAGTCAAAGACATTAAATCCTCCAGAAATATTGGTCAATAAGTTTCCCTCCCTAAGGAGACCCAGCAGATTACATCAAGCTTTCACAAGAAGTATTCACAATCACATTACGCAATTTAAAACTGGAAAAGCTTGAAAACTTACCTTGAAACTCCTTGAAAAGTACTTGAGTTTGAAGAGGGGTGGAACAACCTACCTCAGGGCCTTTGCCATCATCCCAAAGCCCCTCTGTTTCCGTCTTCTGTTTTGACATTTCGGAGGTGACAGTGGCATAGGATGCAGGAGTTTGTTCTTCAGCTGGAGGACTCCCAGTTTGAACTCCAGGTCTGTTCATCTCAGTTGTTGTGTTATTGGCCAAAAACTCTACTGGATGGATGGATGGATAGATAATTTGGGTATTTATAAACTTTTTCGCCATAGTTCCTAAAAAGTGTTTTAGTGCAGCAATAATGAACAGAGCTTGCTGACCCTCCCTTCTACATAACAATCAATTCTTCCGGCTTTTTCTTTTTTAACCTTTGGAGTTTAACTCCCTTGATATTTATTTATTTTTCATACGCAGAATGAACATTGACCAAATCTATGCATGCGCATTTATAGTAATATTTGTGCTTTTGAGACGGCACCAGACCGAGACAGAGGGTTTATCTTATGAGCACACGCACACGCAGTGCGAATGTTACTTTTTTTAACCTGCCGTCACCATCCAGCGGCTACTCTGCAAACCCCCAACTGGGGGGATTTTTTTGGAAATTAGTTAAGATTAGTCAACTAATCGAAAGATTAGTTGTTAAAAAATTAGTATTATAAAGCTTTAAAGTCTGCTGACTTAAAAAAACAGCAAATAGTTAGTAGGCTTTTTTTTTATATGTCTTTTATTTTCTTATATGTAAATTGTAAATAAATGTCAATGTATTCTCTTTGTTCTGTATTTATCTTAACATGTGATTAAACCAGTGCAACATTTGCTTATATAACAAAGTCAGGGTAATTATTCTGTTACCGTTTGTCATATCTTGTATGTTTCGCATGTTGCATTTTGTTTTACTTTAAAGTTTATTTACTTGAAGTAAACACGTCTATTTGTCTTTCTTTAAATATCTGGTTAATTCGATTGGCTCTGCTGCTTCTGCTGCTCACAAATGCACAGAGGCACCCTGTGGTTCTTATGTGGGATAACTTTAAATAATTTGATGGTGTGCAGTATTTTTCACAGAATAGGCATTTGATCCTTTAGATTTTGAATAAGTTCCAATACAGATTCAAGAGTAATGAAAAAATGAATCATTTATGTAAAAGTCCAAGTCAGCTCACAAGTCAGCATTTTTTTTAACAGTATTTAGTCCCAAATTTAATGACTCAAGTGCAAGTAAACTGATTTGAGTCCCCACCTCTGTTAAAATGTCTTATGCATATATAATAAATTAATTATATATATAACTTCTGATAAACACAGTGATAAATGAAATTATTTTGTTTCCTTAAACTCCTGCTTCTTGATGTCCCATCGATCATTGTATTTATGTTCGTTGTAGTTTTGGATCTTAACAGAAAGTATATTAGTAACTTCATGGGTTGAAACAGATTGAAGAGTATTTGAAACTCACTGCACACCTTTTTTGTTTCACAAAACATTTTATTGGATTTATAAAAAATTATATTTTTATTGAACTGTTATTTTTGCCCAATAAAACCACAACACCATGGATGCTCTATTTACAGGAGAATGTTAAACAGTGGCACAACATCAATGCTGCATACCCTTTATGTTAAGAACTTATATATGAGAAAGCTGATAATAGTATAACAGAAATAAAACATACTGAACACCACCAGCTCCAAATCTAGGGAAAAAAAATCATCTCTGTTTTTTTCCATAGAAAAACCTGCGACTATTGTACAATAAAAAGGATGTATTATTATGCACCATATATCCAGAAACATTGATGAAGGAGAACCAGACAAAGGGGTTTCTAATCATTAGAATTTAGCGTAGTTGTAGTTTCTGCAGAATCAGGTTCCCTCCCCCCACTAGCCTGAATGATTCATCCACTCCCTGGTCTCTACAATCTGTAGATCTCTGCAAATATTGAGAGGTGATAATCCAAACAAAATTAAGAGCTGTTTCACAAATGTGAGCATTTGTATAAACAAGCAACAGTTTCAAACCAAACGTTACAAAAGAGCTAAAGTCATAACAAACTGTACTGACGTGATAGTAAATGATAAATATATACTAACACTGAGAGATGGCTGAAGGAACCTCTACCATCTTTAAGATACCATTTGTTTACCAATGTTCTCTAACAAGGATCTGAGGGCTCAGTGGTTTCTTTATTGATGCTCCTCAAATCCAGGAGATTAACATGCAGCTTTCTTAAACCAGAGCTGCAACTAGTGATTAGTTTGCAAGCCGTTTAATCTTTCGATTAATCGGTTAATAAGCGGATAGCCAAAGATTCTTTAAAGAAGACTTTTTACTAAATTAAGCAAGGTGAAACTCAAACTTTTCAACAAGAGGAGTTCTGAATAGAGCATATCGACAGACAAAATTAGTTTTTTTTTGTCTTAAATGCAAAACGTTTATACATTTTTTACAATCTTATTATAATTGCTGCTCTAATTTGGTTTCTCTGACAACTAAAGGATTAATCGACTAAATTAATTGCTTCAGCCCAACTTTAAACTTTTCTCCCCGATCATAGTGAAAGCATGGGTCTGCTTTTGGATAGCATCTGCTATATGAGGGACCGCAAGCAGCTCCAAAGTCTAATCTCTGTCTTCCCCCGGTATATATTCAGGGAGATCCCTGCATAAGATAGCTCATCTTTCCTATCCATTAGGTCAAATGATAGGTTACTGTAGGTACTTTTCAAAATCTCAAAGACTTCCTGTTGATGCATCACCGAATGTGAAAACATCTACTTCCTCAATCTTCATTCATGATAAAACATGTAATGAAAAACTGATTACTTTCATCAAACACCTCTCTCTATGATTTCTCTTTTTTAATCTCATTAATCAGGGGGTTATTACACCTCATGCATACAATAAGAACACAATCATAGCCATTATCTGTCGCTCTACAGGTAAAATACAATGACTAATGAACTGAAATATTCTAACAGTAGATTCTTGCTTTTGTTTACTCCCTTTCCCCCACCAAATCAAGCTAAAACAAACTGTGACTCAATTTATTTTTACCAGCTGTGTATATAGTAGTCTGATGACAGTTTCTGTCAAACTGACACCATTATCAGGAGCAACTCAGCTTTAGTGCAATCAAAAAACTGTTTGGGTAAATGATAGATTAGTGATTTATCTAATTATTTACATTTTTGTAACTTTTGTTTTAGACTGTTAAATACTCAGCTGAAGCTACTGCTACATGTAGAATTTCACCTGACTTCATACCAAACCCACTTCCTATTTTTTCATTCATAAAAAACCACCTACTGACATGAAATATAGATGCGGTATATTCCTAGAATATACCGCATTGGGTGCTTTTGTCTTGCATTGTCATTACGCAACTCAGCAAAGGAGAAGGGAGGTAATATGGGTGTTTTTTTTTTTATCAGAAAGGTTTTTAATGTTTGTCTTTTCAGTTTTTACCAGAAAACAGAGGAAAAAGATGGCACTAGATTAACAAAAGACTGTTTTTACTTTTTATTCAGTTTTTAAATGTACTGTACTTCTATAAAATGGAAAATTGAAAATAAATAAGGTCTCCTATAACATAGAGCTTAAGAAGGTAGGAAATTCAAAAAAGCTTAACTAACCAAAAGAGCTAATTACAAACAACTTCCAGACACGGGTCAGGCTAAACAAACCAAACTTCTCCTTAAGTGAGACTTCTGGCCCTGCCTTCAGATATAACTGCAGAACTGGTTCAGCCACGCACAGTCTAAAGCAAACAAAACTGACCTTAGATAATAACTTTCTCATTCTTGTAGCCAGGGAAACAAATACTCCACAGACAAACTGCTCTGGGGGTGGGGTGGGTACGCAGTCATGACCATTGTTTATTTTTACTGCAGATATGGGGCTGAATGGTTACCATACGGAGATATGATCAGGCTGAATCTCAGACGTGACTTGACTCCCTGTCATCTAGGCCATAGTTGAGTTGGTACCTTTACAGTACATAAAAACACTTCCATACACACACCTGCAACTGCACCCACCCTTGCAACACATACCTATTCATACACACACAGAGCATGGACGTTCCACCTCATCACCAGTTTTGGTTTCCTACAATACACATTCTTTTCAGTGGGAAATCTTCCTAACAAAACTGTCTTAACTTTACCAATAAACCCACCAGTTTTTTTGCATGATTTCACTTGTGTCCATAAACTTTCATTTATGGTAAAAAAAAAGAAAAAGAAAAAAAAAAACTCCATGTCTTTCATGTTGGAAGGGCTTCCTGCCATCCCTAATCGACAACTACTAACTATAAATCAAATTTAAGTCCGTTCTTTAGCTGGGACACTCCAAAACTAGAATATTTTTACCAGCTAACCATTTATTCCCTTTTGTCCGATTATTTTCGTTCTTGTGATTCCTTATAATGCCCAAAACCAGAATTCTTCAGACTTTCTTATTTTATTGTTTCAGAATCTCTGTAAATATCTATTTGTCTTTCTCTCTGGTTAGGTTGTCTGTCCAACAGGTTGCGACTCCACCCAGACTTCATCCTGGGTCTGGATCCATGCAATTCAAGCCATTATGTTCTATTCAGTTCAATTTGGTGTATTTACAGTATATGCTGCCAAATCACAACACATGTCATCTTAAGGCCTTTTACAAGGTCAATGCAGACAGATTGGTTAAAAGTTTTGTCAAGAAAAACCAGTTGATTGCATCCAGTCACAAACTTGCAAGAACTTCCCCTAATGGATGAGCTTGCAGAGATGAATTTCGCTTGCATATAGCACTTGATTCTTCAGCAATCCCTCACACGGAGCATGCTTGTAGCGACAGTGGAGAGGAAAACCCCCTTTTAACAGGAAGAAACCTTCAGCAGAACCAGGCTCAGTGTGAGTGGCCATCTGCTGAGGCTGACTGGAGATAGAAACAGAAAAACAAAAAGAAGCAGATGTACAAAAAGTAACTGTTAACAAGCTCTACAGGTATCACTGTAAGAGTAAGAGTAAGAGAAACAGGACTACACTTAAAAACAGGCCAAGCTCCAACATCTATACACAGGGATTATGATAATAATAATAATAAATCCAATTTGTACCGCACTTTTTATTAACAAAAATCTCAAAGTGCTACACAGTGCCAATAAAATCATGAAAAAATTATGGCAGCAGCACAGCTGATATTTCAGTCCAGGATGGACTCCAAGCCAATCAGGAACAGAGCTAGATGGAGCTAGTATGATGGGAAAAAGATAAGTGGACATAAAGTTATCAGTGAAACATAACAAATACTCCAGAACTGAGATAGAATGAAAAGCAGAATTAGGAAAAGTGGTCTGTATGTCCTCCAGCAGCCTAAACGTATAGCAGCATGAATATCGAAAGAAATCTCAGGATAACTGACTATTTTGGATGAGGAATGAGAAAGGTGCTGGTACTGACACTGCTACTGCTGAAGGTTGCTACTGCTAAGCCTGCAACTGCTAAAGGCTGCTGCTAACACTGCTTGCTTGAAGTTGCTTGCTTGGAGGCTACATCTTGGTAACTCACAGTTAATTAAAAGAAATGAACACTCAGCAAGCTGATCTAAGTGACATTAACTAAGATCTATTGTAAAACTGAAAAAGAGGTGAGTGAGCACGTTTCTGAAGGAGTAAGAAAAAGAAGAGCAGAGTTGTTACCTGCAATAAAGGAAGCAAGAACTAGAGGAGAATTTGCTGTCATTAGCTACAATTGATTCATTGTGAAGCATGAAAGCAGGGATTAGGATTAATATGATCCAAATGCAACATTATTCATATGTGGTAATAGATTCAACTTTAAACCTTTATTCTATGGTGAAAGAGTGAAGAGAATCAAGACACTCCTGTTTTGTTTTTAAATAAGAAATAATAATTATTCTTCTTATGCCTAAGTTCTTTACAGGTGGTGTAGAATTTGTAACATGATTCTACACAATACAGTGGCGTCATATGCAGGAGTTTTCCCTGCAATCGGAGGGTTGTTGTTTCAACCAACTCTTGCTTTTGGTGTCTTGTGTGCTTGGGCAAGATCCTTCAAATGCACTGCCTGCAGATGGTGGTCAGAGGGACTGGTGGCTCTGACTCAGAGTGAGCACCCCTTCAGTATTTTCAGTTACCTGTAAAACATCAAAATACATTAAAAATGGAGCAAATTAACAGTAACATATCACACCAGGTGGTTTTGATATATATTGGGCCAATCAGGAAACGTAATGAAAAGACTCCTTTGTTCACTGTAATAACCTCAATTTTTTCTCTCTACTTCTTTTCTAGTAGCTCACTTACTGGGATGTATGTGTGTGAATGCAGGGTAAGCAACTGCTTCTACAACCCTAGGGAACAAAGCGTTCTGTTAGCTTTTGACAAACGACCCGTTATATCCTAGTTGACCTTTGCATCCCCTTGCTTTCAAACATTTCTGGTTAAAAAGGGGAATTACAAGAATTTCACAATTGCAGTTTGTGTTTATCTGTTCAGACAGGGTGTGTTTTATTATAGGAAAGCTAAAGCATGCCGATATGCATCTAGGGGGATCTCATACATGGGTTTTGTGCTTCAACACAGAAATATAAATGCTAAAATTTCAATATATTTGTTCAGTAAATCACCTTTTTTGTACGGCTTTAAAGCACAATTACATCCTGAATGTGTGGCTCAGCAGGGAAACAATGGTGCAGTATAGGACAGGAATGGGAAACTCCAGTCCAGGAGGGCCGGTGTCCTGACTGGGGGGTGATAAAGGCAAAGGATTCTAGGGCCCATGATTGACAGGGTTTGGCATTAAATCTCCATCATGGTTCACTTGTGGCCCTATGATAGTCACTTGATGAAACAATACACCATGGGAAGTAATGATACTGTTTTTATGCTAGCCTTCTTTACATAACATCTTCTAATTTTATTTTTTTCCTCTTTATTGTATTTGTTTCGTTGTTGCATCTTGTTAAATAATTAGTATTAGTTTGTATGTAATTTTCTTTCTTATTAAGGCTGTGTCCTAACGTATGTCCTAAGCCCTCAAATTGAGGGCCTCAATCACTATAGAGTGCAGACAGGAGCGCAACTACGGTACATATTTTTGAGGTGGATGCGAAAACACAAAATCGGCGCCCCCCCTCCGTACAGTAACCAATCTCGTTCAACTTTCTCTCCATTAGGCAGTAAACTAAAACAGTATTTTTTGGAAAAACACCTCTTACTCTTCTCTGCTCTTGGATATGGGCCATCAGAAACTTTCGGTGGGCCATTTTCAACCATGTACTGCCTTAATATGTCCCACATTTTGTGTGGTAAAGGCCATTCAGATGGATCTTTCAAATAAAGCCTTGCCTCAGCACTCTCCCCTGCAGCTCTCTGCTCC
>NW_015150911.1:165227-174246 GCF_000732505.1 Cyprinodon variegatus | reverse complement strand
ATTTTTGTAACTTTTGTTTTAGACTGTTAAATACTCAGCTGAAGCTACTGCTACATGTAGAATTTCACCTGACTTCATACCAAACCCACTTCCTATTTTTTCATTCATAAAAAACCACCTACTGACATGAAATATAGATGCGGTATATTCCTAGAATATACCGCATTGGGTGCTTTTGTCTTGCATTGTCATTACGCAACTCAGCAAAGGAGAAGGGAGGTAATATGGGTGTTTTTTTTTTTATCAGAAAGGTTTTTAATGTTTGTCTTTTCAGTTTTTACCAGAAAACAGAGGAAAAAGATGGCACTAGATTAACAAAAGACTGTTTTTACTTTTTATTCAGTTTTTAAATGTACTGTACTTCTATAAAATGGAAAATTGAAAATAAATAAGGTCTCCTATAACATAGAGCTTAAGAAGGTAGGAAATTCAAAAAAGCTTAACTAACCAAAAGAGCTAATTACAAACAACTTCCAGACACGGGTCAGGCTAAACAAACCAAACTTCTCCTTAAGTGAGACTTCTGGCCCTGCCTTCAGATATAACTGCAGAACTGTTTCAGCCACGCACAGTCTAAAGCAAACAAAACTGACCTTAGATAATAACTTTCTCATTCTTGTAGCCAGGGAAACAAATACTCCACAGACAAACTGCTCTGGGGGTGGGGTTAGTGCGCATGACCATTGTTTATTTTTACTGCAGATATGGGGCTGAATGTTTACCATACGGAGATATGATCAGGCTGAATCTCAGACGTGACTTGACTCCCTGTCATCTAGGTCATAGTTGAGTTGGTACCTTTACAGTACATAAAACACTTCCATACACACACCTGCATCTGCACCCACCCTTGCAACACATACCTATTCATACACAGACAGACCATGGACGTTCCATGAGGAAAACCCCCTTTTAACAGGAAGAAACCTTCAGCAGAACCAGGCTCAGTGTGAGCGGCCATCCTCCAAGGCAGACTGGAGATAGAAACAGAAAAACAAAAAGAAGCAGATGTACAAAAAGTAACTGTTAACAAGCTCCACAGGCAGCACTGTAAGAGTAAGAGTACCCGGTAAGAGAAACAGGACTGAGTGCGCCTCTTAGGGGCGCGTGCCCAAGCCACCTGTGTGGGAAGGGAGAGCGACAGGAGGAGAGGCGAAGGGGACGCATAATCAGTGGGGGCGCATCAGAGGGGCGCATAATCAGTGCTGTCTCTCTGTTATTGATCGTTTTATGCTGTTAAACATAGAAAATGACAACTAGAAAAAATTATTTTCTGGAGGGGTTTTTTGACGCCCCCTCGAGTGCAGCGCCCCTATGCGTTGCATGCGCTGCATACTCAGTTTTTGCGCCACTGAGTGCAGACTATATAGTGCACTTTATAGTGCACTCAGTTACCTGACCGTTCGGACGGATGATCACTTCGCTCCGTGTTGGTCATGTGACTCCAGCCCCTTGAACTGTTCCTGCGCCACCTTTGTTCTTTCTCGCCTCCAACACAAATACAATGAAACATTGCAAGGAGAGAACTTGCAAATCCAGTGACCATCAATGTAGAATATATCTCAAGGTACTGTGGAAGCATATTTTTCCTTGGCCTATTTGTGAGATAAAATAGTTTGAGTGTGCCTTCTCTCTGTCTTAATAGGGGTGATTGCTTAGAAGTCTTGTACCAGTCTTTATGCTGGAGTTCCCTCCCTACTCTAGACAAGGGTGAGGGGGGTCATGAGAGGTAAGAATTAGTTGACACAGTTTATCAAGGTTCTTTGCAACGCAACTCAGCATAGCCAAAAACGTCAACTCAGGCTGTATTGAGTGTAACAGCTGCATAAAACAATATTTTCAAACACATTCACCTTCTTATTTGCACAAATTTGTGAGAGAAATGTTTGTCTGAGGACCTAGAGTTAGCGCTATGAAAACGTGGACCACCTTTGTACTTGCTGTCAGCTGAACACATACTCTCCCATCCTTTCAGCGGACATAAAGTGCGACCTTCCAAGACAGGGGTGAAGTGTCCAAATTTGGCGAGTCATCTGTTTTTTTTAACTGAACAGATCACTGAGCTGGTTTGGCGCCTCGGGGCAGAAAGCTATGGGTGCAGCAGAGACTATTCAAATTTTATTTTTTATTTTAACACCCTCTGGGTGTAGACTTGTAACACCTGCTGGTTGTCAGACAACCAAAATCGAATTAGAGTTGGGATTTTTCTCTAGCAGAAAGAGCATGTAGACAGAATATTGATTTATGAAAAAAATGCTTAAAATGAACCTGTAAGAAAAGGCATGAACAAAGAATGTTCTGTGAATAAAAAGAACAAGAAAGAAATCTACAAGCTTCCTACTTGTGGAGGTCAAATGTTCAGATTTTATGAGACAAAGGCAGAGATTAATCAGAACGTAGTATACAGACAGCAGCTGAGTGATCAGCTTACATGAATGATTAATAAAACAACAAAGTATTTATCAGGAGTTATTTCCTTCTTTGAGTCATACAGTACATCACTCTTTTGCTCTTTCCTGATAAAGTGGGGCCTTTGTGGTCCCATGCAGTGGAGAAAACAAAGGTAGCATTTGTTTATGTTTGGATGGATATGTAATTCTAATATTTGTCTCTGCAGAACAAAGGGGAAAGACTGATGGAGGGATGTGGCAGTAATCTGCATGAAACAGACTCAGGAGACCAGAAGCACTTAGAACAGTGTTTACTGAATGAAGTTTTGTGATAAATTCACAAAATGGAATGGCTCCCTGCAGGGAGAATAGTGGTTCACTGAAAATGACAGTGGATTTTACATGTTGTTGAGTGATTGAGCTTACTTGATGATGCACACAGGAAGCTGTTGCGACCCACCAAGTTTCAGAAGGCAGCTTCTGGTTGTGTAGAACAGCAGACAGGCAGGCAGATAATAAAGAAAAAAAACAAAGAAAAAGGAGGAGAGGAAATGTTTTAGACTAGTGAAATGATGCGTATGAAGTCAACTCACCACCCAGAGGCTGCACCGGTTTTAGTTGGAATACCCTATATTTTTATTTGAAAAACAAGCAAAAGTATTTGATTTGTGTCAGGTTGGGTGGAGATCTGAAGGAGACCCGAATGCAGAGACTGAAGCTGAAGTGGTTTCTTGCAGATTTTGCAGGGGGAATTAAAGCAAAAATCCACAAACATAAAACTTCAAAATCCAAAAATACTGAAAATCAGAAAACTGACATGAAGGGGAAGAAATGACGATAATGAACCAGCAACAGTGATTGAGCATGAGGTGCATATATGGGAGACAGAAACAAAGACCATGGTAATCAGCAGATTGGGAGCAGGTGTGGACAGAGAAGCTTAGAAGGGAGCTAGGGAGAAGAGAGACTAACACAAGAGGGCAACAGAGGGCAAACAAGAAATACCTAAGAATTAAAATACAATAAAAAATAACGAGAATAACACAAAATGGAAATAAAACCAAATAAAGCTCAAAGATAAACAGAACCAAAATCATTACAATTTGTGCCTTTGTGGATGGGAAAGAAGTTTGCACGTTCCCCCAGAATGGATTTAGTGTGAGTCTGATTTATTAGTTTACTCCGCTAGTTGTAAAACAAATAAAGAATGTGATGTGTTACAGCAGCTACATTTGCTGTAATTGGCTAAAAGCTCAACATATGGAGGTATGAGCCACTCGATATACCAAATACATAAGCTCAAAGAAATGTACTGTATGTCCCTCCCTCTTGCAAACAACTTCCACAGGAGGCTTTCCAAATTGATAATGTGTAGAATTCAAATTTATCTGGATAACACTAGGGTAACTGGTTGTTGGATAAGAGTCCCAGTGTCGAAGCTGTCTTCTTATGCTGCGTTTACACCGAACACAGCAGGAGCAGCGAGTTTACATGCAAAGTCAATGGTTGACTCGCGTCACGGCGCAGCAAAAGGTCCAAAAGGCGCATTTTGAGCAGCAGGCGCAGCGCGTCTGAGCAGCTGAAGCTCGAGATGGAAAAATTGATCTTTTATTGCCCAACGTGCCGCATCAACCAATCAGAGAAGCTGATCTGGGAGCTGGCAGGGAGTCAGACACATGGCTGATGATACAGAGCGCTATGATCACTACTCTGAAACAGTTTATTAACTGCCTAAATTAACTTGAAATGTAAAAACCTGCCGACAAAACATGTTCGCTTTTATTATCCTGGTGCCAGCAGTTTGGATTACGTACACAAGAAAACGCCTTCCAGCCGCCGCGGCGAACCACGAGGAGGCGACCGGGCCATAGGCTGCTGTTGAACGGGATTCCTACTGACAGCGCACCGCTGTTTAGTGGGGGTCTGAGCGGCTCCGACAGAAATAATCTTCAAAGGCAGGATGGTAATCTGGATGAACTGACTGCGGTGATTAAGTTTTCAGGTGGATTTTCTCACTTAAAAACATATTAAAACTACTTTATTCCCACTGATCACAGCAAATATAGCTGCCAGGCACACAGACCCACAGCAAAGAGGCTGCAGCCGCGTGTCAGAACTAAACTGGTACAAGCAGCAAAAAGGAAGCAGCAGACGCGATTTTGGTGTGAACGTAGCTTTAGACCTAAAGAAGGCCTTTGACTCTGTAAATGATGAGATCTTGTTTTCCAGTTTGACTCAGTTTAACATCTGCAGCCAAGCTCTTCAGTAGTTTGCCTCATATCTTTCGCACAGTCTTACACTCTGGTCCCACAACAGTAGAAGGAGTTTATTAAATGTAAAGAAAATTCAGACAGGAAAACAAAAGCAACAAGTTGAGATGTATTCATGCCCCACAAATGGACGTTTGAATAGGATTTTTTCTTTGTCCTAGATGGCCATCTGTGGAATAGTCTGACTAAATCTCCCGCACACAGCTCCTTTAAGGCTCAGGTCAGGTAGGGGTGATATGATTTAAAAAAAAAAATGATTTTATAGATTTTCTACATGGATAGAATTATGTTTAGGTGTGTGAGAGTGTGAGCGTGTTTATCATGCACGTGATTTGAATGTTGGGCCAGTTTGAAACGGATTGTGCAATATCCTTGATTGAGTTTTAATGGGAACGTTGTAGTCATGGATAATGTGCAACAGCTAACATGTGTAAATTGTGGGATGTGTGCAAATATGGGTGATGTGCAATCTTATGGTCCTTTCCGTGTAACTGTCTTTTTCTGACTCATATGGGACCCCTCCATTTGGGACAATTAGCTTTTATAATCTATAGTCTGACCTGTTTACATTCATGTTTCTTTTTCTTTTATATATGTCCATTAACATGCACTTTCCCAACTGAATAAATAAATAAAATAACAAAGCTCAGCTGTGCTGCAGCAATCACTTCCAGGAAACACCACACAACACACAGACCATGACACTGCAGTTCAAACCCCTACATTCTATAGATACTATCTATATTTACA
Source organism: Cyprinodon variegatus (assembly GCF_000732505.1). Taxonomy (NCBI): domain Eukaryota; kingdom Metazoa; phylum Chordata; class Actinopteri; order Cyprinodontiformes; family Cyprinodontidae; genus Cyprinodon; species Cyprinodon variegatus. Next base: position 168,836 of record NW_015150911.1, on the reverse strand, counting down.
TGCTCAAATCATCATGATTAGATTAAATTGTATTTGGATCAAAACACAACATAATCACATTGTACTGTTTATATAGACTTTCCGACGATCTTGTAAACATGCCAGTTGGAATATTCTGGCATCTGGCCATTCAAAGCAGGATTACGCTGTGTCAGCACTCAGGTCAGCTTGCCACATTTAGAATGACTTGATCCTGACAAGCATTTACATGCATGCTGATCTGATTATCAATCGACATAAAACACGGCTCTTATTTACAAATTTATTTTAATTCTGCTGAACCAGTTAGGTTACATTTAACATTTTTAGTCTGATCTATTCTGATTACCTATGTCCTTGTAAACGTAGCTACTGACTCCAAGTTTAGCTGTGAACTATCCTGTCTTCCCTGTAAAAATCTGTCACCTAACAGTACAGAGGAAGAACTTTTCCTATCAATCAATAATGTTCTGTTAAATGCAGTTTATTTATGTATACCTTTAATTTAACAAGTAGTGTTCCTTATACCATTTGATTTATCAAATGAATGTGTATAAATGCTCTATGTTAATGAGAAATCTAATCTTGCATACTTATTATTTAATTTCTTATGAAAGACCTTTTAGTACAAACCTTTTTTTTTTCTTTAAGTATTTCGACTGCGTACAATTGGTGAAGTTGCAGCATTATGTGATCTGATTAAGGTGACACACTCTCAGTGCAGTAAGTGTTTCAGGCGTGAGTCACTGGTTGAAGGTTCAGTAGGCAGCTTGAAACACAGAAGAAAGGCCACGGCTGTCAGCTGAATGGCCTCAGGCCAGAATAGCTGGAAGAGGTCCCTGGGAAGGGATTTAAATAGCATATGAACAATCTAGCAGACTGAACTGGTAATCTGTTACATTATTTGACTTATTATATAATTTTCCACGTAGGGTTAAAGTTTAACTCACCCAGAATTAAATTCTGTTGCAGATAAACAGTATAAATTGTGCCTATTTTAATGTTACTGTATATTTTTTTTTTACATTTCTATGACAGTTAGCTGAGTAACTGCTACGTTAACTACATTTAGCCTAAAGTAAAATGCAAATAAAAGCCACAGCAGACCCGCCCGAACTTCCAAGAAGCATGTACTGTCTATTTGGGACTTTCCTTTTAAATACCAAACCTAACAGAAAATGGTGCTCGACATATATACTGTTCTGTGCTTTAAAACTTCTCAGAAAGTTTTTTTTATTAGCTCTCTTTTGCATGCTTTTTAGTAATTTAACAGCCCGTTGCTTACTAATATGAACCTTTCAAAAATAAATAGATCTGTCTTTTCCAAATGTTTTCTTGTGAAAGTTGTTCTGAGTTTAAATATTAAGCCATTCACACATTATGAACCCATCCTACCATTTACCCATTCTGATTATTAACCCAGACGTGCACAAATCAGGACATCTGCTCACCCTACACACAGCTGTGTGGGCAGGAAATATATTTTAAGGGGTTTCAATTATGCAAGTTTTGACTAAATACTTATCACATTTTGTAAAACATAAAAAAAATAAATAAATAAAAAATTGCATTCTGGTAAATAAAGGTGGTTTTTGAAATTTTCCAGAAAAGGTAAATGTGGTAAAGAGGAGGTGAAAACACAATTATTGAATAATTGTTGTACCTCACATGGCTGACGGCTGTTTCCGAGGTTACAGTGGTGCTCAACTATAGTACTTGAGTAACAGTATTAGGACTCATAGTCAATTCTTATTCAACTATACGTAAAAGTTCCTCGTTGAAAATGTATTCAAGTTAAAAATCACATTCACTTTATTCACTTGTGTAAAGTCAGGCGCCACTCGGGAGAATTTGGAAATGCAACAGTTGGAACAGCCGTTTCCCTACGACTTTAAAGGTATAGTGGAGAATTTTCACGTATTTTTGAAAAGACCCCCACTCTCTACTTTGAAAATGAACAACCCTGTACCCGCTCCAGAGGAGGAACTCCTATTAAACACGTGCGAGATCATTGTACGAGCCCATTTCTTCTCATGCACGCTCTGTTTAAAAGTTGCTGTTTGCATTGCTTAGAAAAGCTTACTTTCCAGAAGAAGATTAGAAATTTTTCCACCATGTCAAACTCACCACCGGTAAGTGACATGTAGCACATTGTACGGCCGTACGTAAACGTATCACCAGAATGATTTACAATTAGGAGGACCACTTATATAAATGATCCACCCAGAAAAAGAACATCCTCCACTATATCTTTAAAGCTGCTGGTGGATGTATTAGATATGAGATGTTTTAGTTGAGATTTATTTAAACGGAAATCATCTTTCTTGAAATGGTGTCTTTTAACCCCCAAAAATATATTATAGTTGAAATTCACAATCACAAGCAAGACTGCACACACTTTTTCAGCCATGTGTAAATTTTTATGAAGTCTCAAAATCTCATCTATGCAAACAAAAACCCCCCAAAACAGTAAGAGCCACTGAGAAACTCCCTCAGGTCCACATCTCTAACTTTTTTTAGCTGACAAATTAAATCCCCTCTTTTCCTTTTTTCTTTTGTGGCAACTTCATCCACTGCACCACAGTGCATGAGGAGATTTTGAAAGGTGGGTGACTGCCAGAATATTCTCTGGTAATTAAGGAACCACATCACTGGTATAAAACAATATCTTCTTTTTCTTTCCTTTTTCTTTTTTTTCTCAGAACTATTTAATCTGATTACCAGCTTTTTAACACCATTAGAGTCTTTGGCCCGGTTTGGTGCTGTTTTTCTGGCAGCTTTGGAAATGAATATTGTTCTTGTACCTTTTTTGTTGTTCTCAGAAGATTGACCATTTTCCTGGTGTTTCTTCAAACAGGCAAAGAAGAAGGATTNTCTATGCTCCTCTCCCTCTTCACCATCTGAACCTCTATGCTCCTCTTCATCATCTGAACCTCTATGCTCCTCTTCCTCTTCACCATCTGAACCTCTATGCTCTATTACAGATCTTAATTCAGTTTTTAAAAATAATGTTTAAACATTATCGATTGGGATTAAGTTGCTGTTCCCTCACTTCCACCTAATATTAGACCAACCTGTTGCTTTCCCCTGTCTGTCCTGATTCTTCCTCTGTCATCTTCTCTTCTTTCTCTCCATCCTCACAGCTGAATTAAATTAATCTTATGTTAATTAGGGTTAAAAAATACAGCAGTTAAACCACAATAAAAATTAATCTTTAAATTTGAATGATCTTCTCGTTGGATAACAGTTACTGACTGGACACTGAATTTGATCTGACTTATCAGATACATCAAAAACCCACGGTAGTGATAATAAATAAAAGATTTAAACTCAAGTGTCCCCCTGCCAAAAAGGTTGGTAACATGGGTCACCAACCTTCTTGAGTCTAAGGCCTAAAGTGACACTGGATTAATGTGTCTGATTCATAAACTTGTACAACTCATCTTTAATTAAAAAAATCAATAATAAGAAATGTACATATGAGTGAATAAATTGCAGCCTAGAGGGCTAAGCGTTGGACCATAGCTGGGCACTGGCCACGACATTTTAGCTTTCCTGTGTTAATATTTCACAAGTTTTATTTCGGTGATTCTTACAATTAGTGTGTGGATATGTGTGTGTTACAGGCGT
>NW_015150911.1:162330-163814 GCF_000732505.1 Cyprinodon variegatus | reverse complement strand
ATTGTTCTTGTACCTTTTTTGTTGTTCTCAGAAGATTGACCATTTTCCTGGTGTTTCTTCAAACAGGCAAAGAAGAAGGATTCCCTACTTCCACATTTGTCTTTCTGAGGGAAAATAGGGACATTTTTTGGTTATTATTGGATTCCTGATTTCTTTCATTGCTGAGATCTTCCATTTGCTTTGATTCTTTTTCACCTCCTGCTACTGATGAATTAAATGTGACCAGTACCAGAAATTAGTCAGGACATCCAAGCAACCAAAGAAGTAATAGTAGTGCTGTGGGTGCTGGTGTATAAAAACCTTGAGAAATGTGAGCTGAAGGGATGTGGCCACATCATTAACAAAAGAAGAATATAAGAAAAAAACACAACTACAAGCTGTATGCAAATCAGTAACACATGTTTTACTGGTTACTGGTTGTGGCATGTGACAAAACTCAAAATGTGTAGCAAGGGCAGCAAAAACAGAAATGCAAGTGAGCAGATAAGAGGGTTTTTGAAACTACTGTAAGTCATAGGCAAAGGAAACACCCTTATCTTGGTAAATAATTCCAGATGCATAGCTGTTTGCAAAAAGAAACCCCCTGATCTGGTTTCCTATTTGCTTTTGTGGTTCATCTACCAAGAAATTGTTCACTTCAAATTTATTCATCAGGTATGACAAGGAGTCAATCTGTTATGCAGTAAGTAAAACGTTTCTCACATGTATAAATGATCATTAGTCACTTACATGTATTTATAAGCTGCACTGCAGTGTAGGTCCTCTGGGAGCTTATGGTTATGAGGACATTGTATCCCCATTATATCCAAATGTCTATTTCTCATAACATTTCTTTTCAAATAAAGTTGCAATGACCTGGTTGAAAAGCCCTAAGCTATGAAATAAACAAGCCTTTAGGGTGCTTTTATGCTGTTGATCTGATCCAGATATTGGTTGACTGTGACTGGCTGGATGTGCTCTCATTCATCCTCTGACTTGGGAGTTGGCTCAGAGCTCGTCTGCCTGGCTGTGTGTTTCCTGGATGGGGCCGCCTTTTACAGTTGCCTGTTGTATGTCTGCTTCTGTCTCCTTGAACCCCAGTCAGCCTCAGCAGATGGCCGTTCACACTTAGCCTGGTTCTGCTGGAGGTTTCTTTCTGTTAAAAGGGAGTTTTTCCTTTCCACTTTCGTAACAAGCATGCTTAGTGTGAGGGATTGCATTCGAGTCAATGAGTCGATGCAATCAACTGGTTTTCCTTAGATAGAAAACTGAATCAATTTGACTGTATGATCTGTTTGAATGTAAAGTGCCTTGAGATGTCATGTGTTGTGAATTGGCGCTATATAAATAAACTGAATTTAATTAAAATCAAAGTTCCCACCTGCAGTTGGTGTGATTTGTCAGTCTAAATAGTTTTAGACAAGGACAGATAAAATCCTGCAAATTCAATTCAATTTATTTTTAAGAGCCAGGACAGTGGAGAGGAAAAACTCCCTTTTAACAGG
>NW_015150911.1:146158-160570 GCF_000732505.1 Cyprinodon variegatus | reverse complement strand
TCACTGATCCATAAATACTTCCCATGTTAGACAAGGAAACTGTAACGTAGCTCCACAGGGGGCTCTGTCCAAATGCAATGGATTGTCTTGGTTCCAGTATGGTTTCAACTAAGTAGGTAAACCAATGCATGAGGAAAGTCAGTATCACTGGATTTCTTTTGCTAATTTTGTGTGCAGAGAGAATCGTGCACTTCACTTTTGCCCTCCTTCATTTAGATTCAAGAGACATACTCTCTGTTAATCTATTTTTTATATTAATTTGCCTTCTCTTTTTTTTATTTATGTTTGGTCAATACATTATGGGTAAAAAAAATCATTCTTTGTTACCTTTTTAGATAAAAGTATTGCAGTGGGTCTAAAGGATTCCTCCATGTTCTGTTTAAAGATAAAGTTGAGCATATAAGAACATTGACCAAGTTTATAAATAGAAACATACAGCCTTTGACTTATTATTTAAATTAGTAAGGATTTGAAAGTTGATGTCAGTTAGGGTCCATCAAACCTTCATGCAGAAGATAAAAAATATAGTTTTGTAGTTTTGAAAAGCCACCCGTGTAAATTCCAGTCAGAGGAAGTTGAGATGAGTCATCTGCTCGCTAGGTTTTGCTGAGGGCTTCATACCCCTAATTCTTCTACATTTTTTTTTTCTTTTTTTTGTGCATATGCATTTGGCACTTTAACCAACATTTATACAAAACTTACTTTTCCTACCATGTCACCACTATTTGCACACAAGCTACTGAAAAACCTAAACAGCTTCTGTTTGTTTTGTTTTTTGTTATTTAACCACACTTGGTAAACACACCCAAATGTAAAGCATACAGGGGAAATTTGCTTGCGATATCCTTGAAGACTTTGTATAAATTTGTTGTGAGAAGACAGACAGAAAGAAGGAATGTGCAGAAGAGCACTGTGTGATTTACTGGAACTATATAAAAGGGAATTTCTATTAACATGAGAAAATAGGAAAGTACCCACATGAGACACCAGTTCACGTGAACTATAGATAGTCAAAACAGTTACCCTGGACATATGCTAACACAGGTGTAGTACACTCAGAAATTCAAAGTAAAATCGACTGCAAGGGAGCAAAGAGGTAGATATTTTTTAACAGAGGCAGAAGCTATGCATGTTGGAAGTCAGTGGCACTTCTATATGCTTTCTATTTTCTGCAGAAACTTGTGGAAAAATACTGAGTTAAGATTCTGCTATTGTTTGCAGAATAGTTAAGAGCGCTGTAAAGAAAATATGGATTATGCAAACACATGCCATCCTTTCATAGGGACAACATTTTAATAAACAATCTAATCCAACATTAGAGGAGAAATTAATGTTGTATTAATATACACAAGTTCTTCAAAAGCAATGAATAGTTAAAAAAAGAGAAAGATAATAATGCATGCACGGTTTGTTTTTGGTTGTTAAAACAAATCATGTAACAAACACATACAACAGGAAATTGCGCAAAATGCCAAATGATCTGTCTGACGTCAAACTATGAGAAGGCTGTGTGCAAAGTCAAACAGAAAATAAGGGTGTTATGATTGTGCAAAAAAAACTAGAAGAATTTATATGATTTTTCATGTTTTATTTTAAGATATTCATTAATCATTTAATTGTCTTTCGTGTTTTTTTGTTGTTGCAAACATTAAAGAAAGGAAGACTGTATGTGGTTAGTAATGTTTCTGTGTGTGACGTAGGCTGTGATTGCAAGTCATGTCTAACCTCTTGCTTTTCACTGGAAGTTATAAACAGCCAGACAGAGATGAATGATAAGATTTACATTTGTCATGATTTTACTTCTCTCATGTCTATTATTAGCTGTCCCTGCTCCTCAAAGGTTTGCAGATAATGCCCTCTCATTAGATGGTCAAACATCAACTACAGAAACTATGTATAATCTTTCTGCCATTTCAACACACTTAATTCTATAATCAGATAGTTAGTAGGTTTGTCAGATATCGACTGCTGATGGAAAATAGTTAGGGACACATCTAAATGTTGCAGGTTATCGGCATGTCAGGATTTGAAATTTAGCCATTTGCTTTAGATACATTTCCTCAATGGAAACCTGCAAAAGTAAAAGTAAAACCACCTAAAAAAACTAAAAACACAGATAAACTGTAACATGAGTCAGTGTCATAATAAACCAATTCTTAAATCTTTATCATAAAAAAAAAAAAATGAAAATAGGTATACATGAGTCATTACCTAATTAATCATTAGATAGGCTGATACGCTTGTCATCTGAACTATTCTGTTGTCTCTGATCACAGTATTGTTAATATAGTTAGAGGTATTGAAGACCAGTTTGGAGTTACCACAAATACTGCATGTGTGCAGCAGCAGGACCTAGTATTTAATGTCTGCCGTTAGCACATCCTGTTAGAATAAGGAATGTAAAAGGCTAATAGGATGTAAAAAAAAATAATACAATGCACAATTTTTAAACATTTTCCTGCTTTGATTTATCAAATATCCAATACACTTCAGTTTCACAAACAACCTTGTTTGAGGAATTAGGAAAAAAAAATGCAATGAAATGAAATACTGTAAACAAGCCTTTAGGTTGCTTTATCCTGCTGATCTGATTCAGGTATTGGTTAAAGTTCCCACCTGCAGTTGTTGTGATTTGTCAGTCTAAATGGTTTTAGACAAGGACAGATAAAATCCTTTAAATTCTGTTTATTTTTATGAGACAGGACAGTGGAGAGGAAAAACTCCCTTTTAACAGGAAGTTCTGCAAAGGCCATGATGATTCATGGAGAAAGACATCAAAAAGGAGCATGGAATCACTGATCCATAAATACTTCCTATGTTAGAAAAGGCAACTAACGTAGCTCCTCTGGGGGCTCTGTCTAAAAGTAATGGATTGTCTTTGTTCCAGTAGGGTTTCAACTAAGAATGAAAACCAATGCATGTGGAAAGTCAGTGTCACTGGATTTCTTTTGCTAATTTTGTGATCAGAGAGAATCGTATACTTCCCTTTTGCCCTCCTTCATTTAGATTCAAGTGACATTTTAACAGCTGTAGGAAAACGGCTGTTCCAACCGTCCGGTTGTCTTTGTTACTCTTCCTACTTCTTAGTTCATGTGATTTTATAGTGCTGTGCACCCAACATTTGAGGTTTACTTACTTCTCCTTATGTAGTTTCCGCTCAACAACAGTGAATGAATGCAATTCAAAGTTATTTGGGGGGGGATGGGGGGGATTTTGCAAAGGGTATTTTCTTCAGCCTTTTCAGGGCCATCTTACAACTTTCATGAAATTCTTAGCTGAAGCTAGAACCAAACCTTAACTAGAACTGGTATTCTTACCCTTAGTTATGCAATTTGGTTGCTAAAACTCCTACTCAGAATTTGAGAAAACATTTCAAAAGTCAGTAAAGAAGCAAGAGGCATTTTTATTCATAAATCCCAGTGCAGAGAAAGACACTGATCTAATACTTCCTAAAATTGCATATTCAAATTGAGTGGGATGTTCAATATCTTCATTCCTTTTAAACAAATCACTGCCTGTGTGGCCTGCTGACGTTATGCTGAGGTTTTTATCTCCGCCCACAACCCATGAGAGCAGTTAAAGTTGATTGAGGAACAGACGGGCTGCTGCGCGCAGAGGGAGAGGATGTCTCATCCAAAGCACCATGTTTCAGCTTCTTTGGTAATCACCTTGTTCATTTTAAATTCTGGTAAGTTGTTTTTTATTACAGAAGCTTAATAGTGCATACTGTTTTCTATTTAAGAGTGCTTTTAATTGTTAATATTTATTTGACTTTTTGCACACCCATAGGGTGCATTATTAGGGCCATATTAAAACCTCTTTATCTACAAGAATAAAGACCTAATGATAAGAGTTATGTTATAGCAATTTGGCACTATTATTCTGTCATTATCACTTCTCAGGTGCTGTAGGTGTGGAAATAGTGTCAGTGAATAATTGTTGCGCAACCTGTGCACTTTTGCCTCTGGTTAAGGAAAGTACCTGAGATCACACAGAGCTTTGCTTTCTCCATAATTAAATGCTGTTAATGTTTTCATATCAGTATTGCTTATTAGCTGTTCACAGTTACACTTAGATAACATTCATTACTCAGAACGTTACACTTGTTGTAATTATTGCAACATTCAAGCTGCTCCTGTTAAGAGGCAGATTGCTTTCTCTCTGCCATGCAAACCCAGATGTTAAATCTTTGTCTCAGATAATCTGCTATTTTAATTTTTCATTTTTATTATCCTAAATAGTTGTGTTAGCTTTATGCCACTAGAATTTACCATTCCTCTTTGAATTTTCTTGTTGTGCTACACAGGGGCCAGTTGTCCCGGGCCCAAGGTAAAGATGTTTACAAGCAAATTTGATGTTTACTCTTAATTTCTTAAGTTTAAGTTTGTCCTATTAATACTTTCTTTTGTTTATCCACCACAGTATTGGGAAGTAACCCATTAGGGTTGACAACTCCTTTAAAAAAAAAAAAGGGACACCTCATGTGCACGCCATCTGACCCTATTGCTTTCACCCCTCCTGGCGCGGTGATTTTTTTATCCCCCCTTTGTTTGTGAAGTGATTTTTTTTAACTATTTGACTCAAATCTGCATTGAATTAGATGCATATTTGTGAGTGACAGGAACACATGGAAAACAAATTATTATCCAGCAATTCACTTTAATACAAAATAATAAACTTTGCTGAAATAAAATAAGTATCTTAAACATAAGCCTGTCCTGCTTAACTTCAAACTGTAAAAATGAATATAAAACAATACATAAATAGTGCACATTTTTGGTGCAACAGCAAACTTGTAAACATATTTGTGCCTTAAATGCAATGACAGTAGGCAACAGTTTAAAAGCAGAAAAAAAATAATTAGGTTAATGCCACATTATGTGGCAACAGCTTACTTTTTCCACTTGTATTTCCTCTGAGGTCTTGCAGCAGTGAGGAGTTATTTGTCTTTGAGTGTTGCTTCTCTGTTGTCTCTCGCTGTCTTCTCTGTGAGCAAATCTCGGCTCCAATGGGATGAGGGTATTCTGGATCGTTTCATATTTGTTGTCAGCTCATTGGTCATAACGCAGCACAGGGCCCGGGAACAAGTTTAGTATCTAATGTGCCCTTGTTCTTCATTTTCCATTAGCTTTTTACTGACTATTTTTTTTACTCTCACAGTAAAGGGCAGATTAGACCTCTGCAACCGCACACTGCAAATGTCGCTTTTCGCAGTTTTGCTGGTATTCTTCTGGTCTGGAATTTCTAGGGAACTCACAAGTTCTCAAATAGAAATTCGAACGTTGGCCGATGGTCACATGAACTTTGTTTTGGTAGAGACCTTGGCGTCTTTCTATAATTTGTCTGAGGCATCGTATAAATGGCTGTACTTCCGAACCTCCTCCATTAACCTATCGTCATAGTTGTCCATTGTAGTTGTTCCTCGGTTTTTAAAAATGGCGCGTCCCTGCACCAAATCAAGAAGGACGACCACACAGGCAGCCAGAAAGGCATACCAAGAACCAATCACAGCTGCTTTTTGTCCGTGCACTTCCACTTGAGGTCTGCGGGGTTTGCGACCGTCCAACACATAGTCGGGATTTTTTTTTTTTTGAGGTGCGCTACGACGGTTGCAGAACCTCTGCACAGGGGGCGTGGTCGCGCACAGAGACAGATTTGATGGTTGCAGAAGCTATGCATCAGAAGCATAAATTGGCCTTAATACAGGACAAAGTGCATTCCTTTTTTAATAAATATGGGACAGGTACTTCTATTTCTACAATAGAAACGATTCTGTTTTTCAAAGGACGGCTGTCAACGTTAACCACCACCAGCCATTCCTTCTGGTTATGCTGCTGATGCAGTTTCTCTGAGGTTTGTCAAACTGCTATAAGGCTGGCTGCGCTGCAGCTGGAGGCAGGACAGTAAATAACCTGAATATTCCCCTCCGTACACGGTTAGGCAGCAGCTCAATTTAACATTAAGGCTACAGCGGCTCTCATCTGTAGAAGCCGCATAAAACCACAGGAACACCTTCACTTTATATTGACCTTAACTGCAAAAGCCTGAGAAGGTGGTCATAGCTTATCAGGCTCTGATGGAGCAAACACCTCAACAGTTTCTGTTAAGGGTTTGTTCCCTATCTTTGCTGATTGAAGTTATATTTAAGACCAGTGGATATTGCTATGAGGTTGAGATGTTTGAATTTGACTGACATGACTACATGGGCCGTGACTACATAGCGGCTGCAACAATGCTGCAGTGGAAGTGAATAAAAAGATATTACTCTACAGCCTGAACTGCTTACCCTTTATAGGGCAAGTTAACGTTTTTGATCAGTTGCATACCCCTTACAAATGGAGTCGCCCCCGTCCCTCAGTGAGGTCTAGAAGCACAAGATCTATATCCAGCCATTCAGCAAAGATACTGCTACATGGCTGTACATCTTATTTTGGCATTTCACCAATTAGAAGAGCCCTTGAATGATATAAGTTATCAAGTTAACAAGTCAAGAAAAAAAGCTAATTAAAAAGTTGAAAAGTAAAGTTAAGAAGTTAATAGGTTTAGTCAACAATTATATTTAGGTTTATAAACTAAAAAATGTAAGTGCCAGTGTCAGGATTAATGCCTCTAAGGTTATATTCTACCAAAAAAAATGTTTCTTTCACTCTCAGAGTGTTTTTCATGAAATTCTTATAGAAGCACTTTTATTATTTTTCTTAATATATTTAGACAAGTTGGTGTTTCTTGTTACTACATTGTCAATAATTTTTGCCATCAAAATATTCATATTGTTTTAACTTTTCAAAGGTAATAAGGTCTTTTCCTGGATTCCAATAACACTATTGGCTTGAAATATGGATCTCACAGTATTTCACTGAGTGCCCAATAAAGGGTTAAGAAAGATTTTGACCAGAACATTTTGTGGTCCAAATTATTTTGTCACGCAAGTAAAAATCTATAAATGGGATCAAATGCGACTGGAGCTTGTATGGAAAGCCAAATGTGCCACATCTTTCATAAGATAAAAATTGCAAAGATGTATGAATATAAACATAAAAATAAATAGATCGTATGTACTCAATAAAGAAATATATTTATCTTATGAAATTAACTTTTAGTTTATCTTGCTTCCAGAAAAGATTACTTAAAAAATGAAAAATTTAAGGACAGACCCCTCATTCAAAGATTGATCAATTAAGACTTTATATACATACATACATACACCAAGGCTGTCAGCTGGCCTGGTGAGTGTTGTCATGGGTGTTGCGATACGATATATGTCACGATACTTGGGTTGCAATACCATATTATCACAATATTGCAATATCATTATATATTGCGATATTTCCCCCAGCTATCAAATTAAATGTATAAGGAATAAAGCGAGTGCTGTAAATGTTCATCAGATTGTTTTATACTTTTGTTTTCCATGTTCTTTGTGGTTTGAGTCATGACTGTCTCAACCACAGATATGACTCTGTGCTGCACAGCAAACGTTTCCCTCATTGTTTTTTGGTCATGTTTTTTTTTTTTAATCTATATTAGTAACTCATAGATCAATATTATATCGAGCATCCAAAAATCATGATATATCACCAAATCAATTTTTTCTCACACCCCTAATAAATCAGCCTTGCCTCTTTTGTGTGAGAATATCAACCAAAAACTAACAAAAAAAAGCAATTAATTATTCACAACACTATAGTACAATACAGAGTTTGTCTCTGCAGTCGTTTATGAGTCTTTTTTAAAATAAATGATAGATAATAGCAGCTCAGCTCAGTTATTACATTAATTTAAACAGCACTGACGTGCGTAGTGGTATTAGCAGCCACCCTCATACAAATCAGGTCTGTCTTCAGTGATTTATTTGGAAAATATGAATATAGTGTGCTTTCATTTTCTTGTTGATTCATAGTGATCAGTCTAGACTAACCAAGAACTGTTTTTTTTTTTTGCCCCCAGCAGTTTTTGCTGCATATACCTAGCATGTTATCTGCAGTAAAACAACTCTCTTAGTATATTTGATTTACATTCAGATTAGTTGGTTTTGAAGCGGAGCCAAGACCAATACTAACCGCTGTCTACAGTTTCATACAACTGTTATGCTTGTTTAGAATGTCTTTTTTTTAAGAGGAATTGGAGGCTTGATTGCAATGATCTCTCTCTATGAAAAAATATTGTGAACAGAGAATATAAAGAAAAATATCCATAATATATCAAACATAAATGTTAGAATATGCTACTGTAATAAACCTAAACATATCAAGCAAAGTGTTGTTTACAGACTTCTTTGTTTTTTATTAGATCAAATCTGCAGCGCTGAGGAGCTGAAATGCATCCCAACCATAACCAGCCATGGTGTAATTTACACCGTTCCTGTGAAAGAACGCTCTGGATGTTCATATTCCTGGAGCAACTCATCCGTAAGTTATTAACGATCAAACTTAACACTTTAAAGCTTGGACCATGACATAATTGACTGAAAGTTATATTGTTGTCATTGAATTTTCTAACAAATGAAATAAAAAACACAAAAACACATTTGTTCTAAGTTAGATTATTTAATTGCATACATTTTTATACAGTTATGCATTTCTATATAATCTTTAATGCTTTTTCTGTTAACTATATGTGTCTGACTCTGTAAGTTAGGGTTTTTGAGAACAAAAATATCACACTGATGATGCAGAGGTCTCCAAAACTTCATCCATTCTCTGACACGCTTTATCCCGAGTGGGGTTGGGAGGGGTGCTGGTGCCTATTTCCAGCTGTCTACGGGTGGGAGGCAGGGTACACCCTGGACAGGTCACCAGTTCATCACAGAGACAAACAGGACAAACAACCATTCACAAACACTCACACTTAAGGAGGATTTAGAGAAGCCAATTACAGTACGGTAACGTAACAGTCATGTTTTTGGACTGTGGGAGGAAGCCGGAGTACCAGGAGAGAACCCATGTATGCTCAGGGAGAACATGCAAACTCCATACACAAAGATCCCGGAATCAAACCCGCAACCTTCTTGCTGCAAGGCAGCAGTGCTATCCGCTGCGCCAAAAAAGACCTTTATTTTTTAATGTGATTGAAAATGTTAGCATATGTCTTTTTTTTTCACAATTTTAAAAAATCTTTTTAAAAATGTCTTTTTTTGTTTGTTTTTAAATCACAAGGATTCTATAAAAATCAACTTTTTTGTTAAACCATTAAACTTAAAAATCATTCAAAATCCTAAGTCCTGTGAGTTGTGATTTTATTCGTGTTCATTATGTTCCCCTTTTAGGACTACGTCATTGCTAATAGTGAGGAGAATGACAAACTCCAGGTGATTGCTTCAAACATCAGCTCTCTGTACACCTACAGGTGTGACACGACAGTCAAGTACAGTCTTCACTGCCCTGATCAGGTATCTACTATCATTACAACTGAAACTCAGAGCTAAATAAATATATGTACAAAAAACTTATTTCTTATTTTCTCCATTTGTTTTATTTTCTTTTGCCCAGCAACAAGAGAAACAAGCAACATGTAACCGTGAGTAGCTGCTTTATACCATTGATGGTTTTAAGACAAATGTAAATGTTTTGTTTTTTTTAACAGTTCTGATTTATTTAGTTATATGCTTAACCTACCCCATAGGTGACACAAAGTATCTATCTGTAGGAATTTGAATTTAGTTGATTTGTATTTCTGTCTGTGTTTAATGGGATGGTGCATGTCCTTCAATATTGAAAACATTTCTATCCAGTTTTATTTATGCAAATATTATTATGTTGCATGAACCTATGTGTAATTCCTTTGTTTCCTTCTCTCTTCTTATATCAATTATACTATATTATAAAGTACTGGCTTGTCTGATTATTAATCAGAGTAACTGCAATGATCTCAGAATGTAGGACCCAATATTCAGGTGAGACAGAAAGAGGGAAAATTCAAAGCGTTTATTTTAAATACAGAACACAGGGCTGCTCGTCTGCTGCGGTGGGAGCACTGGGTTCTCTGGCAAAGTTTTTGAATCTTAGATGGGCCATGACTATGAACATAGGTTACTAACCTGGTTCTCAGTTCAGTCCGACTCCGGAGGAAGGAGTAGAATCCAATCAGGAGGTTTCTCCACAGCTTGCAGCGGGAGCCGTCCCTGCAGAGTTCTGAGTGAATGAGCAGAGCAGACTAATGAGCCGGCCCCAGCCATCAGGGAGCAGCAGCAGTATCTGTGAGGGGAATCCAAAGTCGGAGTCGGATGACAGGTCCAAGTTCATTATGCCGGCAGAATCCAGGAATCAGTCCAGAACAGATCTGGCTAACAGAGCAAATACAGGGGCAAAGCAAAACTTAGAAGTCCCACTAGCGGAAAAATGTCAGGATCAGAAAATCAGAATGATATTCAATCGTTAGTGTTACTCTCACAAACAGCTCGAATAATCTGGTGCCGATGGCAGGCAAACAGGCAGCATAGATAGCAGCAGGAACCAGGTGGATCAGATGAAACGGTTATGAACAACTGGGCAATTAGACAGGTGAATGGAATAAACAGATAAACCAGCCATCAGCTCCACAACTATGGCAGTAACAGACTGACTAAAGCGACTGATCGATTGAAAAGTACATTTTATTAACTTTAAAAACCAAATTCACTATATTAATATAATATATCTTCCTTATAATGTGGGTGGTGGTAAACAGTCTTATGCTAGTAAAGCTTATTGTTAATATTATTTCTTGAAGTTTCCTTTTAAACATTTTGTTTTTTTTTAATGCAGAAAGCTGTTCTCAGAGGCCTTTGACTTCCCATCCCAGAGGATCTGCCAATGAAACAGGTAGAAACATCCACTAAATCCAAGTTATTATTTATGAACTGTGATATGCACAGACTAATAAATATGACACATTTATAGTCAGGCAAATTAGTCAGGCTTTAACAGAGGAAACAATGATCCCCTTATTTCTGTTCTCCAGTAGCACAAAAGAATGTTGTTTCATTCGTATGAACACTGAGCCTGAGTGTTGTAAAAACACCAACATAAAACAATACAATATAGTGGCAAAAAAGCAGCTCTTCAAGAATTAAAACATGAAAGGTCAGCACTGTGTGAGCATTCACCGCCAGTCTAGGTGGCATGTGGGAAATAAAATGGAATAATGTAAACAAGATGCAAAACCCCATCATGCACAGCAACATATTTTTGCAAAATATTCAAACATAAATTTGCCAAATATAACAGAAACATCGTAGTTGGGTTTAAAGAAAGGATTTTAGTTTTATTATAATTTAGTTTGTTGCAAGGATTTTACAGTTTGAAGAAATAGAAAATGACACCATATGCCAACGTTCACAAGGATGTGCATGACAAGGAAGGGCTATACTATATATACTGCATGCATCGTTTAGGTAGTTAACATTGGATTACTTCTTGAGCTCCTTAAGTTATTTACTGTCACAGGTAGGAGCTTTGGCCGGAGAGTAAGTGTTTGGGCCGGTATGATTTTACCAGTCCGAGCCTGCCTGTACGATCCACACAGGTCAGGTGTTTTGGTTGAACAAAAGTAATTCCTGTTGGAACTGGGTCCCAGAGTGAAAAGAATTTAAAATGGCGTTTTGATGTGTGTTCATGTAAAATGACGTCGCAACATTTTAAAACGATGATGTCATAGCGCCCTCTCTCTTTGTAACCAGCATGTGCCTCTGCTGCCTTTTGCTCTTGGCTTGCATGGGTTGTCTGTGCATTTATGCAGTTTTTGATGACTATATGGTGTTCCCGCTAAGCGCCACCAATAGGGCTGGCATGCACAATTTACTGTCTTAAGCGCTTGTATAGGATGCCATTTAAAAAAAAAGATTTGATATTGACTTTGTTTGAACACGGCATCATTTCGAAGCATATGACCTTTAGATACTCTTTGCAAATTGATTAGAGGTGTCATGTTTTTTTTTACTTTAACCCAAGCTCCTGAATGTGTTGCTATGGTGATAGAAGATTGGTGCAAAGCAGCAAAAGGCAGAAAAAACCCTAAAAGTATTTGTACATTCTGAGACAGGACTGGATGTTAGCTGCAGACATGTTAATTTTATCAACATGAGCTGCTAGAAGTCTGCTAAGCTTTCTACAAAGTATGCAATACTGTTAGATTAATTTTCTAACATCTGTCTTATTCAGGGAGATCGAGATACCCCCGGTTTGTCCCATGGATCGTTTCCTGTGTTCTGCTGTTACGCTTTTTTTAAACCATTAGCAGGTATCCTTAATAACCTATGCTTATACAAAAACACATTTTTTGCAATGCTCTACGTTAACATAACTGTTATTTTCTTCATAGAAATGCAAATGGCTGCTGGTCCTATGCAGATGAGATGCTTGCAGGAGATTCCTGATAAGATGGGTTTATATTTGTTTCTGCTCTGTTGTGATTTTCTGTGCATGAAAACATGAGCAACGATCAATCAAACTAAATTTTTATTCAGATTATCTTGAATAAAATATATCAGGAGTAGCAGGTTTTGGATTTTAACCCTAGCATAAGTTACTACAACCTCGTCTGTTGTGCCTTAATGTGAAAGTAAACCCAATAGAAAAGAGGAACCTCATCTCCAGACTAATTCTCAAAGTTTCCCCTGAAGTGTTTCCCTTATTAAGCAATGAAGGCCAAGACCACTTTGGGGCCGAGGTGAGGGGCTTAAGCTGGGGTTATTTCCACTTTAAATGCGGTGCCAACTAAGGGGTATAGAAATGCTAATCTTTAGAATGCTTTTATGTCAATGTCTGTAATTCTAACCCTACATAAACTGCTTTGTATTACTTCACCCTTTCTTTTTTGTCTAAGCTATATTCTATATATTAAGCTGTATACATTTCAGAGAGATTGAGGTGAACCAAAAATTAACTTTAACTTACTAACCAAAGTAAATGCAGTTACATCACTGCCCATTGAGGTTTTTGTGGTTACGTTAACTAAGCTAGTATTGCTTCCTGCACCATAGAGAAGTTTATAAATCATAGGCAGTTAATATAACTGAGTCAAACATCCTGTGTTAAAATTGACAAAAAAAAAAGTCCCGTTAACAATTTTGATAAAAACATCCGTTTTAAAAACTTAGACAAGTCTGACAGACATTTTGACAGGATGTGGTCACCTCTGAGTATGGGAGAAACCAGAAGGACGCGAAGAAATTTTTTAGAAGAAGTTTTGCACAGCTTGTAGTTTTATGTATTTTTTCAGTATGGAATATAAATAGAAAAAAAAAAACTGTGGAGGTTTTTTTTTCATATGTTCATTACTCACAGCTTGTGTTTCATGTCCATCTTGTAAGAATCTGTTACAAATGATAAAGTTTGCTTTTGGCCTTTTTCAGGAAAAACAACAAAGCAATGAATTGTGTCTTTCCAAGCTTCTGCGATATGTCTGTAGTATATAAATTAGTTAACTAATGCAGTGGTTCCAAAATTTTACTGGCTGGGCTTAAAACAAAGTTTTGGTGTCTTCAGTCGTCCCTCCTTTGTTTTGAACAGCAATAAATTACATATTGCAATAAAATAAACTACAACCTCCCTTAAATCACAAAATATCAACCCAGAATGTAGGATTCAGGCAAGATAGCCAGTGGAGAAATTCAAAATGTTTATCCAAACAAACAGAAGTAACAGATGTGGATCTGCGGATCTGCAGCGGCTGCACGGGGAAGCAGAGCGCCACCCATCACTGGCACTCTGGTTGAGGGAGAAACACAGGTAAGTGACCACATGAGGCACTTACCTGGTTTAACAGGGTAAGGCA
Organism: Cyprinodon variegatus; assembly: GCF_000732505.1. NCBI lineage: Eukaryota > Metazoa > Chordata > Actinopteri > Cyprinodontiformes > Cyprinodontidae > Cyprinodon > Cyprinodon variegatus. Next base: position 146,818 of record NW_015150911.1, on the reverse strand, counting down.
AGATCCAGCCAATGAAATGCGGCGCGGAGCCGCCCAGAGTGTCCCCGATTCAGCAGCCCCAGTGAGCTGGCAGGAGTCCGAGCTAGGTCAGGAAAACAGCTCAAAACAGGACCATTCTGAGATCCAGGAGTCGGTAACCCGGTCAGGGGTATCCGATCCTAACAGGAACAGACTAATCCAGGGTTCCAGGAATCCATGCAGCGTTCAGACAGGTTCAGGGTTCTAAAGTATAATTATTTGAGCTTTAAAGTCCTAGGGAAATCATGTTTAAATGTAAAATCTGGTTTAAACATCTATATAAATGTACTCTTTATTTGACGACATTGTCACAAAATTTAGAAAATTTCTATAAAAACAAAATAAATCCTGTCTTAAAATCTGTTTTTTTTTTCCCTCCATGATCTTATGCAGGCCAGTTAGTTATATGTCAGCCTGAACACTTAAATTCTGCCAATCATATATCAATGGGCATCTGTCAATCTTTGCCACTTACTTTCCCATTGAGTTCCGTCCCAGTGATTAAAGGGATAAACGTCTGTCTTCAGCAGGCGTAGAGCTAACAAAACTGGCAGCGTTGCGAGGCAAGGGCTCAAACATGTACGGCTGAAAGCCTTCTACACCAAACCAAGCTTCTGTCCTCTTCCCAAACATCTTCGTCCC
>NW_015150911.1:142000-145950 GCF_000732505.1 Cyprinodon variegatus | reverse complement strand
ATTTAGTGCTACTTGGTCCCAATGGAATTTCCCATTGGGAACCTACTAGCACTAAGTTGCTAACTGGTTAGCAAGATGCTTGCGACAAACCGGTCACAATCAAACTTGCTTGCGAACCTTCTGCCAGAACAATCCTTCCCCCTTTCTAAACGACCAATCACATTCACTTTATTCACTCTGGTAAATTCGTGCAACACTCGGGAGAATTCGGAACTGCAATCGTTTGAACAGCAATTTCCCTAAGGCTTTAACTGTTTATAATCCTGTGTAACAGGATTCAAAATGTATTTCAATAGATGAAAGAAAAAAAAAATCTATTTAGTTTACTTTACCCCTCCCCCTTCATTTTCACTGGGTCTCTCCCAGAGGTCACCCCACCCTTTTGGAACCACTGCATTAATATATCTATACTATGGGCCTGATCTTCAGATGGTTTGTGTGTAAAAATACATGGAAACATGTTTGGACACTGGAGCTGGTCTTCAAAGAAGGTGTCTGCAATCTGGAGGACAGCATGTGCAACCTTTTTTTTGTGTATGTGCCCAATATGAAATCATGTTTTAATGTCCAAACTCTGCAAATTAATTAGTGAAGCATGAGAAATTTAAAGATTGCTAAGAGATTTCCTAAATCAGAAAATCAACTGCAAATTTTCAATTTTTTCAGGTTTTAGTAGAATCCCAATGATCCTGCGCACATGTAAAAATATTTGGACTGTCACAAATAACAGTAGTAGTATATTATTATTAAAGAAGAAATCATTTAATCCTGCTTTAGCTCAAATTAATACAGCAGGATGACAGAGAATTTTAACAATTAAACCAAAATAGAAAAATGACTGAACCTAAATATTGTGGCATTTTTATAAAGAAAGAAAAATGAAACAGAACTAAATAAATTATATTAACAAGAGCCTGCAGAGTGCAAATCTTTTTAATCATTTTATTTTTACTATTGTGTAGGTTTTTGAGATAGAATACCTATGTGTAGGGCACTATTAATTAATAGTGCACTACATACAAGTCGTGCATTATTAATAGCGCTCTATTAATAAATTAGAGAACAGCTGTGTTTTCTACTTTCTCATGTAGTGTAGCTTGTTGTTTGTACTGCACTTGCCCCCTACCTGAAGTCAGCCAAAATATTAAAGGGGGAAAAAAAGCATGTGTATAAAATGTGCAGATGTGTCAGTGCATCTCATTTCCAGACAGTGTTCATGCCTCATGCACACCAATCTTTGTAGATCACCTGCAACATGCTCACTAATTGCACGCACAAAAAAACATATTGCACCTGCAATTTAGTTGTCCTCATGTGCAGTTTTTGAAGATTGGGCCCTTTATTGCCTTATACTGTAACTTTGATTATAACGTATGTTTATAATAAATAGAATGTTATTTATATAGCACCATCCAAAAGTATATTGACTGTAAAGTGGAATCTGTTTTTTGTTGATTTGAAGCCATTTTTGTCTTCTGCTTCTTGGGTGCACTTTGAAGCAGATTAAAGCACTTAGGAACTCAATGGTGCTTTAACACCAGCTGGTAGATTTCCCAGGCAGACCTCTCCACCAATTAATCCAGTTAAAAGGTGTTAAAAACCTTTTTTCTTTTAATTCATTGGTAAAAGAACAGCAACTGTTTGTTTTTATTTGATCCAGTTTCGTTTAACCAGTTTCCCTTTACCTTCAGTATATTTTTGGATATATTTGATCATATTATTCTTGTATTCAGCCCTGATGTAGAATTATCATGTATTACATAGATGTATTAGTCCCATTACCTTTGTGTTGCTATAACCTGTAGTCCATAGTGATGCTACTTGTTGTCTTCACTCCAAATGTTTAATAAACCTTTTTTCAAATTAAAGACGAGTATTTCTTTTGAATCTATCAAGGGGACCTTAAAATGTTTGAAGTGTTGTTTGCTTATATAATCCAGCATGGTTACCCTATGATTAATCTGTTTTTATTTGTGAAAATACTTTATGAATAAATTTGTAAAAGGGATTTTTAAAACCTAAAAATATAAAAATGTTGCCATTGTTTATAAGCCTCAACTTGGTTGAGAAACTCTTTTTATGTAATCAAAAAAAAAAAAAAAAAAAAAAATCCCTGATTTGTTACAAACCCCTTTAGAGTTTAATTACCCTTTTCGCTGCTCTTTAATTTGGATCTCAATGAACAACTCAGGTATATTTACCACAGCTGGATTATACTTCTACTGTACATCTAAACCCTAATTTCAGGAATGTTGTCTCATTAATGTTTATATTTTCTGCTCATTTAAATCCAAATATTTGCTTTTCAAAATAAAATAAAAATACAACATGCACTTACAAATGTTTAACTTTCTCTGATCTGAAAAAAAAAATTACTATAAAGAATGATTTCTAAAGATGAAACCTTCAATTATTTTTGTGTTTATCCTCCAAAAATGTTAGAATTAGTGCAAGTATATTATTTTAACTAGTTAAATAGCTAATTTGGGAACTTAGAGAACTTAAAACAAGTGAACGCATTCATTTAGTGGAATTAGAGGCAATATATTGATCCACACTGATTGACTGTCAGATTTCATGTCAAAACTATTTAAGGGATAAAAAATCCTATTCTACAAACTCTCTATGTTTAAAAAAACTTTTTCTATATTGATTACGTATGCATCAAACCTTCACAATTGGAGGCACAATTTTTGTCAGATTTTAATAAGAACAAAATATTTATAGAATAAGTCTGTAATAGTATATTTAAAGGAAGGTAATGATGAAATCAGCATCTTTTGTCTTGTTGTCATTGGACCTGCATTGGGCCATTCTTCCACCTCAAAGTGGCCCGCAGAACCACAACCACCTTAAAGCAGAAACTGTCATCGAAAAAAAGGAAGCAGTTTCCCAACATCCTCCGAGTGTCACACCAGGCTTTTCTTCATCAGCAGTCAGACCAGACCTGCCTTATGTTCTTTCCCCTGTGTCTAGCAGAGATGGGACCAAGTCATTGTTTTACAAGTCTCCAGTAAGCCTCAAATAAAGACTCAAGCTAATAAAGGTCAGTGCAAATTCTAAAATGTAACACTTGAAGTCATTTCAAGCCTTTTCTTAATAAAGTTGAATTGTACATAAGAGTGAATATTATTAGACGTTAGCTTAAGTCTACTAAAAGCACTACCAACAGTTTTTCATGCAACATTAATATGAAACAAAGTGGTAAGTTGTTCGGTCTCCATCTGTTAATCACTTTTAATATGTTTTAGATATTGCATTTTATTTGTATGGTTAGTCCTTAGTGTTTTATAAGGTAAAATAAATTACTCTTTAAGGTATGTTTGCCTTGAGCAGAATAAATTGAAATAAACAAAATTGTTTTATACGATTTGCTTTGCTGCACCTCCTGCAAATATACATACAGAATGTGAGCTAATAGAAGGTTTTAGTTCATTACAGTAATACTGAATGAGAGTAATTAATTCATGGTTTTAATAATAGGTGTCTTAAAGTTTAGATTTTAAGGTGAAATATTAACCTTTTTTTAAGCCCTGCTCCATCCTTGAGTTCACACCATCCTGTTCCTAAGCTCTTTCTTTGGCTCCTGGTTTCAGATCTAGCTCCTCTGAACTTCTCTGTTGGGTCTTGTATCTTTAGCAACAGTCTAGCCAGCTGCATCCTCAGCTCTAGCCTTGTAGGATTTTCCCCCTGCATTTTCTGAGCTCCCGTGTTCGACTCTGCTGCCAGTCTCCCAGGCTCAGAGGAGTCCCATTAGACCATCTAGGATCTCAGTATTCTTCCTGTTGGAAGTGTTCTGCATGTTCTAAGGAATCATAGACATTTAAGAAATGTGTATACTTTTTGTCAGTGGTGTCAAAAGTTCACACACTTGTTACTTAAGTAGAAGTATAGATGCTGCAGTTTAAACACTCTGGTAAAAGTTGAAGTATCAACTTGACCTCTTTACT
>NW_015150911.1:129961-140472 GCF_000732505.1 Cyprinodon variegatus | reverse complement strand
TGATTGGCCATTAAATTATTAAATTCACAATAGTATATGATTGGCAGATTCTCTGCAAATGTGGTGCAGTCTAATCACAGCCCCAAGACAGAGACAGTAGGAGTCTGTCTGTGGAAATCCACAAATTAATGACAGTAGGAAGGGAAATGTAGTTTATATAATTTGTTTTGCTTATAGGTACACACTCTAGAGAGTAAAACTGACATTTATGAGTTAATTTCTAAAAATATATTTTACGTTTCTCTCTTCTTATCAGGGAGGGCGGTGCCCTAGCGCCCCCTATGGGCCGGCCGCCACTGCCAATGAGTGTTTGCGTTATATGACTCATCCAATCACACTAGTTTTCACTAGATGTGGATGGAGTCAATGATCTGCATTGGATGGTGCACATGACGTGAAATAAATATTTATAAACATTAAACTGAAGCCAAGAGTAACGAGTAACGTTTGTTTTAAAAATGTAAAGAATAGAAAGTACAGATACTTGTGTGAAAATGTAATGAGTAGAAGTCAGAAGTAGGAAGAAAAATAATGAATGGAGTAAAGTATAGATACCTAAAAAGTGTACTTAAGTACAGTAACAAAGTATTTGTACTTTGTTACTTGACACCTCCGCTTATTGTCAAGAAGTTGAGAGAGAAGCTTTTTTAACCTGCAGCATTTGATCGTACTCTAGCATTAAACATGTCTGACAGAAAGAGAAAACAGACATATTTACCTAATTTGATTTAAATTTAGATATGAAACAGTTAGAAGGTTTTTTTTAACTTTGACTATGTGTATGAAATCAGTTACTGAAGCATAGAAAGCTGTTATCAGTTCACGTTCACTTTCTGTTTATAGATGAGAACGATTTGAAACCAATGACTTCCTCCAATCTTTTCATTCATGAAAGTATGACAATAGACTTTCTAATATTGACAAAGTCAGAGAACCATGATAGACAATGTGAATATTGATATAGGTCAGGAACTAATGGGCACTGCAGTGTCTGCTGGGATCTTCCTTATTGGAGAAGCACCCCTATGATGCACAGACAGTGGCGCAAAACTGTATGCAGCGCATGCAACGCATAGGGGCGCTGCACTCGAGGGGGCGTCAAAAAACCCCTCTAGAAAATACATTTTTCTAGTTTTCATTTCATTTCATTTCATGTGTTATGTGTTATGTTTATGTTTAACAGCATAAAACGATCAATAACAGAAAGACAGCACTGATTATGCGCCCCTCTGATGCGCCCCCTCTGATTATGCGCCCCCTTCACCTCCCCTCCTGTCGCTCTCCCTTCCCACACAGGTGGCTTGCGCACGCGCCCCTAAGATGCGCACTCAGGCGTGTTTTTTTTTTTTTTTATTTTTTTTTTTTAATCTTTGACTACCGCTGGTAGTGCGCACTTAACAGCAAGATGGAGCGCCAGAAAAAAACAACTATCCGGGGCGCAAAACAGAAAAAGAAAGGGGAGAAGGATAAAGTTGCTGGCGGGATGAAAAAAAGCCTTTCAATGTGGTTGAAAGACAGTAGGTAAGTTCTGTCAGTGTATCGACAACAGGACAGGAGGGTTATAAATATTCAGGTTAGATAAAGCTAGTCTGATACGGAGTCGCCCCATATTTGACTGTTAAATGTTGCGTCCCCTTTTGAAGCGATAAGGGACGCGATTTGTTCCGTATTTCTAGGAATATCTGATACATACGCCTGTAACACACACATATCCACACACTAAGTGTAAGAAAGACTGAAATAAAACTTGTGAAATATTAACACAGGGAAGCTAAAACGCTTAACCCTCTAGGCTGCAATTTATTCACTCATATGTATATTTCTTATTATTGATTTTTTTTAATTAAAGATGAGTTGTACAAGTTTATGAATCAGACACATTAATCCAGTGTCATTACAGCCCTTAGACTCGGTGACCCATGTTACCAACCTTTTTGGCAGGGGACACTGGAGTTTAAATGTTTTATTCAGTATCACTACAGTGGTGTTGTGATGTATCTGATAAGTCAGATCAGATGCAGTGTCCAGTCAGTAGCTGTTATCCAACAAGAAGATCATTCAAATTTAAAGATACATTTTTATTGTGGTTTAACTGCTGTATTTTTAACCCTACTTAACATAAAATTAATTTAATTCAGCTGTGAGGATGGAGAGAAAGAAGAGAAGATGACAGAGGAAGAATCAGGACAGACAGGGGAAAGCAACAGGTTGGTCTAATATTAGGTGGAAGTGAGGGAACAGCTACTTAATCCCAATCGATAATGTTTAAACATTATTTTTAAAAACTGTATTAAGATCTGTAATTTTTACAACTAATTTATAATGCTTTTTGACCATATGACTTAGTGGAGAACGCCACAGACAAGGGGTGAAGGAGACAGACATGAGGTCGGTGATAGAGGAGACAAGTGAGGACATCAGGTAGGAATAAATACATTAGGGAGGCAGCATAGACATATATACCATAATGGTTTGAACTACTAATGACCATCTCTCATTGTGTTCTTTTTTGGGAAAATTGGGAGAATGTGGAACAGAAAGGTGCAGATGAGGGAGAGGAGCAGAGAGGACCAGATGATGAAGAAGAGGGAGAGGAGCAGAGAGCTGCAGAGGAGAGTGCTGAGGCAAGGCTTTATTCAGAAGATCCATCTGAATGGCCTTTACCACACAAAATGGAGGACATATTAAGGCAGTACATGGTTGAAAATGGCCCACCGAAAGTTTCTGGTGGCCCATATCCAAGAGCATAGAAGAGTAAGAGGTGTTTTTCCAAAGGATACTGTTTTCGTTTACTGTCTAATGGAGAGAAAGTTGAACGACATTGGTTACTGTACGGGGGGGGGGCGCGCCGATCATGTGTTTTCGCATCCACCTCAAAAATATGTAGTTGCGCCCCTGTGCACAGAAATGAACACCAAAGGGACCAATGTTAGGAGGTTGACTTAGGAGGGGACTTTTTAGAAGTGGTGAGGTTTGATTATATTTTCTTAACAGCTCATCAGATAATAGTTGTTAGGCCTGAGTAAATGTGGGTTTGTACACGGTAAAGGGGGGCTAATATATGCCTTCTGGCTTACCAACGACATCAAAGCAATTAGCAATCTCTCCGGCTAAAGCTGAAGTAGTACGATATGAAAGAAAGTGGGGTTCTAGGGGTTTTACCAAAGGGAATGTGCTTACTCACATTGCTCTGCTTCTTTTTTTTTCTTGAACTTGTTTTTTTGACTCAAGCATTTTCTATTCTCTTATAGCTGGATTAGCTTTTAACCTTGAAATTATTTTTTCTCTCTCCATTACTTGCTTAGCACCGATGCATGGACCTATTAATGGTTGGATAACAGGAATTTTTGTTTTCCATACAAAACTTATGTAATAAAGCCTGATTCTCTTGGTGCCAATCCTGCTCTAAACAGGTTTGCAGATGGTTTAGCTACATTTGACATGAGGTAATGATCACATTCACTGCTATAAAGATAAACAGAGGCAGTGCATTTTGTCAGTTTCTTTGTTTGCACAACGGTAAATGTTCGAAGTGTTTCTTAAACGAATAGCTAAGCAAATGTTTAACTGAATCAAGTTTTGAACACCACTGTTCTGATCTTCTTTGAGAGGACAAAAATCAGGCAGCATTTGAAAAAAAAACTGTTATCATTTTTTAAATAAATGTTCAAAATGTGGTGCTAACAAAAGCTTTGTTTTAAATCAAGCTCTTAGAATCAAGGCAAAAGCTAAACTGGATACATAGATCACATAGATGTTGTTTCTCTAGGTGTGTCTTCATGTCCCTGAAAGTCAAATTATAAAAGCAAAGGAACAGGTTTGGTGGTGCACATTGGTCCACTAGCAAGTGCTCTTCTTTGTCTTTTGAATCGAGAAGGAATACCTTTTTGAATAATAGCTAATTTTGGGCCTATTTGTTAGAGTCAAACCAAATCATCACTAAGCTTTTGATTAATCCTAATAAACAATTATTCCTGACAAAAGCTGTTGGCTACACTAAAGAATAATCAGTATGAAGGCCTTTTCTTTTATTATTTTTCAGCTTGGATTTAAATAACTTTGATATTTCTTGGATCCAGTATCATTATTCTGGCTCTTTAATCCATTGTGTCCTAAAATGTTGGCAGAATGACTGTATATTCTTGTATTCAGCAGAAGAACATTGTTTGCATTTTTGTGTAAAGGAGTGTAATTCCTCCAGGAAACTGCAAACCTTATCTTGTTTAATATATATGCTGTTAACATTAGTTTGTTTTACCTTTCCAAATCTACTTCTCATCAATGTTTTGCTGTGTGCTGCAAGGGTATAAAGGGTGTGATAACTTTCTGCGCTGACTCTTAGGTGGAGTGTGCCTTGAGTGCTGTTTGCATTTGTTTCCAGAAACAACATCGAGTGAAAGAAAATGGACATATTGGTTTCATAGATCCAGCTGTTATTAAAGAGAGTAAATATATGAGAGGGTTTGATTGCAGTTTGTGTGTGAAGCCATGTAAGCAAGACAAACAATAGGTGCAGAAAATTGTGGTCAGATGACACCAAAATATACTTAGTTGCAGGGATTTAATAGGGGGTGCTGAACCAACCCTAATTTGCTTTTTAAACTGAAAAACAAATAATTCGGATGAGATTTTTTTTGTAGAACTCGATTGAATAGCCATCTGGTCAAGGGGGCTTGCCACTTTGCATAACTGAGATAGAATTGATAACTTCACTAAATGTAGGGAGCTTATCCAAAAATCCTCTTCCTATTATTCAAATGTTGTGATGTTCCTTGCTTCGTTGTTTGTTCTTTATTGTCTTTCTACTGTTCAAACTAGGTGCGGTTTCTTGGTCGGGCATTTTTAAAGCAGATATAAAAGTCTATGAGAATTCTTTGTTTTTGAAGGTGTTCTGTTTTTCTTTGTGATTTAACTGGAAGATAATCTTCATGCCTTTAAAGTCAAAGCTGCCACGCCTTGGAAGGAGGAGCATTCCAGAGAAAAAAGATCATCCTTTAACAATTTACATCAGCAAGTTAGTTCCTTCTAAAATATTTAGAGGTGTATATATGATTATCAATATATATAATTGTAGGGAGTAAGAGATTAAGAGTCACCATTAGGGCTTATAATCTTCAGTTTATAAAGGCTTCAGAATATATGATGAAAATTACATGATAATAAGTAGAAAAGATGCCCAAAGCAACAAAAACAACAAAACAAATAAAAAACTCACAAGGCTTCACATTTCAGGTATTTAAAAACACAAAATGAAAACAGAATGAAAAAAGCTGAAGGTGTTAGAAACTAAACACACTCTTACTGCTCCCTTTGGTTTCAGGAACAGAAGCACCCTGATGGTAAACCTGATTGTTTATCTGATGTTACGACTTTGTCTACAAAAACAAGAGTCTCTGGAGCTGCATCTATCATAAGCATAAAATAAAAACTCATCTTCAAGATTTGGTAAACCTCGATTTGCATTTCAAATGTGAAAATACCACACTGTAAAATGTAAAAAAACATCACTTGAAGAAACCTGAGCCTGGTTTTTGTTCTTTGATTATTTTGATTTACTTTTTATAAATATTTATGTATTTTTTTGTTTTATTCCACCTTAAGCCTGTCATTATTTTGTTATTTATGCCTTGCCATGCATATTTTGTTATCTGTTATCTTTGCTACGTTAGGTTGTTTAATTTATTATTATTATTTTTTTTTTACTTTTTTTGTTGTTGTTTTCTACATAATTTTTCTTGCTTATTTCTCAGTGTTTTTGGTTGATTTTGTCTTTACATTAGCTAGTAATAATTATTTCTATACTATTGGAGAGGTTCTTGTATGTTCACATTTGTTTCTTTAGCTGTTTACCCGTGTTTACACATTTAGAAATTTCTCCCTAAGCCACACCCTTCCAATAATTATCAGTTTCTATTGTCCTGTGTTTTTCTGACTCTGCTATACTTAAACGGTAATTCCCCTGTTTGTCTTTACTGCATCTTTTTCATTGTTTCCCACTGTTACATACTGTATTTGGGCTACAAATGACAGTGATGGGACCAAAGAAAGCCATGCAGAAACAGACCTCTGCATAATGATAACTGTCTGAAAGGGAGTCAGACAAAAGCATTACAACTTATTGCTCTAAATATTACTTAAAAAGGGTGATGATCAATGGGATGTAGGCCACTTAGTTTCCCAAACACCTATTAATTAATTAGAAATGTATTGAATCTCCTAATTTTTTTTCTTAATTTGAAGTCAGAATTTAATTATAGTAAATGTGGACAAAACAGGATCTGGCATTACTTTGTCCTGATGTTTCCCATCAAGTTCAAAGGTTTGCTAAGATTTGCATTGTGGCCATGTAGAGTGGTAGTTTAGTGGAGAGGGAAGTGACTCATAGGGGTGTGGCAGCCCATCAGTTAGGGCACGGAATACTGAGGTTCTGAGTAGGAGTCCAACTCCCACTAACTGCCACTCTGTGTTCCTGAGATAAGACCCTTAACTCCACGCTGCTCCCCGGGCGCCGCACAATGGCAGCCCACTGCTCCCTGAGGGGATGGGTTAAATGCAGAGGGTGAAATTTGTTGCTCTGTACTCGTGACAGTGTAATGACAATAAAAGCTGGAAAAAAATATTATTCTAAAGTAAGTATGAGACTGTATCATTAGATTTACACATTTCTAAAATTATTTTCATCATACTGCTAATAGAGGAATGAAATAAGGTTATGCTGTAAACCAAACTTCTCTGTAATTTCATATTTGGTGCAACTTATTCACTCACCCTCCTACCAAAGCTTGAGAATGCTTCATTAAAGTAGCTCATTGGCGGAGTAACATTTCCAGGGTCAAAGTGGGTGTAGCAAGATCGCATTTGCTTATTTCTTGTTCTCGGCCGATGACAGATGATGCATCAAGTGGCTCAGCAGTTCGTAGAAATGACTCAAAATGAAAGCCTCTGCAGCCGGTGACTATTAGTGGTTTTAATGACTGGCTTTCGATGCTAAAATAATTCAGCCGTTTCCACTGGGTAGCGAACTTCAAAGGTGAAATGAATGTGCGATTTTTTATTTTAACTGAACTTCGTTACTCTTTGGAATCATCTGAATTTAAGATAGTATTAAAGTATTTCAACAGTTGTGAATGTTACATCAACTGATGTCTGTCTCTAACTGCTTTGTTATCTTTATGCTACGTTCACACCTCAAGTGATAGGCTATCAGCACTTTGTGTTGTGCTTGCTGCTTCAATTTTGATGCCTGTACATATTAAGGTCAGACGCGCCTCAGAGAGAGTCATTGATGCTTCTCGTCTAGTAAACGGTACAGATGTGTCTGGTGCTTCTGCTGCTCCTGTGCTCAATGGCAGGGAGTGGCTTTGCTATATTTGCTGTGATAAGTGAGTAAAAAGTGGTTTTAATATATTTTTATGTGAGAAAGTGCATCTCAAAACATTGTCTGTGCAGTCTGTTAATCAAGATTACGATCCTGCATTAAGATATTATTTCACTGTCGGAGGCGCTCAGACTCCCACACAACAGTGGTGGGCTGTCATTGGGAATCCCCAGCAGCAGCTGCCTCAGACCGGTTTGCCTTTTGGGGTTTTTCCCTTACTGTTCATGGTGACTGGAAGTAGATGTTAGCGTTTTTAGGTACAGTATGTGGCATAAACTGCAGGGACCGGGACAATAAAAGCAAATTCAATTCAGTCAAAATTCACAACACATGTCATCTCAAGGCACTTTACAGTTCAACCAGACAATAACCAAAGTAAACACATTTTTCAGGCAGATTTCGACATTTTAAATTAATTCATACATTAATAAACTGTTTCAGGGGAGTGATCTTATCGAGTGCTGTGTCTGTCTTCCTGGCAGCCCCAGATCTACTTCTCTGATTGGTTGATGTGGCGCGTTGAGAGGGTAAAAACTAAATGTATTCCAATTCCAGCCTCTGCTTGTTGTGAAGCATGTCACACGCGACAGATGCTCAGACGCACCTTGATGCGCGCCAACTATAGACTTTGCATGTAAAGCAGCTGCTTCTGCTGCCCAAAGCACATTAGGTATGAACGTAGCATTACGCCCACCAATCCTTCATCTTTGACATGTAGGCCTCATTGTTTTGTTGCTCAGATTACAGTAGTTTAACAGATAAAGGCTATATAAGTATGTGAAATAAATGTCAAAATATTAAATAAACAGCAGATTAAACATTCCAGAAATTCCTGCAGTTTTGTTACATCAACTGAAACACAGGTACAAGCAGAAATTGAAAGAGTAAAAGTATCAGAATGATCAAGTAATTAATCTGAGAGTTTGACTGACACGTGCCAGATTAAATCATCTGTTAACTGTGAGCTTACTGCTTTACTTGGCATGAACAGTGTTTAAACACAATGGGGCTTTGTTCAGCCAAACAGACAGGTGGATGTTTTTCTTCCCTCATACTTACAAGGTGATTACAATGTCAACAAAGCGGCTTTTATGAAGATTTAGCTCACTGAGTAGCATCTGTTTGAGAGAGCTGACTGTCTATTCACCCATTACATGACAGAGAAAGGAGCACACCCTATAACTACTAAAATCATTTAAAATGGGTCAAATAAACCCGACAGACATGTTTTGTTTCCTCATCTATGTACAATTGTTTAATTCTTTTATCCCATCTCCTCTAAAGTTTATACAGTTTATTATGTTTACACTGTGATCATGTGGAACTGAGAGCATGTTTTTGCTCTCTGCACACAACCTCTGAAAATAAAACTGATTATGAATGGTAGCAAGCTTTGTTGTCTTAAAGACCAACAGTGGCTGGTAACTGAACAAGTATATGTTTGCTTTGGATTAAATATGTTACAAAGGCATTTGATTTACTTCTGAAACCTTGCAGGACTTATAAGAAAATAAAATACTTATCTTTAATTAACCCGTCTTTAGTGTTCCCACAGCATGCTGTTTAGATGTAAGGATTTTAACGAGGGTTGCTTGTCGAGTCCTTTGACCTGGGTAGACACATGTCAGTGAGCTTTTCCCACTGCCACTAAAAGCCAATTGTTCCAGGGTTTAAACTGTTTTTTCTGCCATTGGGAAAGACACCAAGCAGCATGCGGAGTCTGAAAGCAAAAAGTCGCAAAATTTATTCGTACCTAGAGGCTATCAAGCCTGACATAATGGTGGGGAGAGAGGATATACGATAGCCTTGTTTGACAAGATAAGCTAACGGTTCTAACTTGGTGTGTCATGTTTCGGTTTTGGAATTACTGATTCCCACTTCATGCTACATAATCCTCAGTCACCTTTTAAACAGCATTCAGGACCATAATTAGCTACATCTGTTGCCAGTAATAACGGCCAAGTTATTTTACCTGCTTCCCTGCCTTTATACACCTGCCTCAGTCTCCCTTCGCTGCCAGAACGTCTTATCTTGCCTCTCTGCCTATCTACATGAGCTGTTTCCATGTATTTTATTTTTTACTCAGCCTCTTTCTATCGCTCAGCCTCACTGGAAATATCTGTGGCTTCTAGTCACATTTGATCCTGTCTGCAGCATCAAGCCACAGTTTATCCTCTCCTCAACTGCTTCTGTCTGCAAAACCTGATCAGGTCTGATTCTGACTGCTTCTCTGGTTCTAGACTTCCTCTAAAACCACAGTCTGGTTTGTTCTTATACAGTTCCTTTCTACCTGCCCCTGACTGCAAATGCATCATGTTACACAATTGCTACTTAAAAGATCTCAAAGCAGGTGATGTTGAGATGTTGGGCCAGAAGATTCAGTTAGGTACAGAAGGACTTGAAATGTATGAGACTCAGGCACATGGTTAAAGTTGGAAATTGCTGCCTTGTAATTTGGAAAGAAAGAAATTTCATGATTCTAGTACAAAGGAATTATGAAGAAGGTCAACATTCATATTATTGAGCTTCAAGAAAAAGCACAATTATTTTTTTAATCTGGGAGATGAAAACTACTGTAAAACAATCAAAAGTGGTTTGTGTGTGGGCTCTGCCATGTCACGATAATTAGTGTAAGAGGAAGCTGTGGCTATGGTGCAGGGGAAATTTGTTTAAAAAAAAGACAAAATAAAAAAATTATTTCACAAAAGTGTCCCTTCTGTTTTTCTTGGTACCAATGTTGAATGTCTGACAATCGAAATGGTTACTTTTAATTCTTACCAAGGTTCACCCCTCTAATCAGACAAATCAGGTTTAGTTCCTAAATAAAACACAGCTTCAATGGCAAAAATCTATTCAACACTACATTTAGACTTAAAGTTAGATTTAGACATATTTATTTTGTCATTTTGTAAACACAAGTGTAAACAAAAATAAATTTAGTTTAGAACAGCTCTCTAGACAATTTCATTTTTTAAAGTGCAGACTTCATAAGATTCCAAGTGGAATTTCCAGTCCAGGCATATCTGTGAATGTGTGTAGGAGAGGGGGTAAGTGCCAGGCAGTGTAGGTGGAACCTTAGTTGCAGCTTGCCTATCACACTGTTCTGTGTCACACGACAAGTTGGTCAGGTATT
>NW_015150911.1:120913-124331 GCF_000732505.1 Cyprinodon variegatus | reverse complement strand
GTTAAATGCAGAGTGAATTTCCCAGTTGCGGTACAATAAAGGATTTACATTTACATTTCTATTATGGAGAATCCATGACTTAGAAGTCCAATAATGAAACACTTCTTGAGCTCAAAGTTGAGGGTTATTTCCTTCTGATCACAACCCTCCAGATTTCGTTCCCATTTAAACATTTGTTGGATAGGAATCACATTTGATTATGCTTTGAATATAGAAAATTCTTTCTGTCTTTGTGGTCTTTTTCTTTGGACCGAGTCCAGTTTGTTGTAAGTCATAACAAATACTCACTATTGTAACATAAACCATTGTTTATTAAATACAAAGATGATTTTCTGTAAAGATAGGGCTTTTGTGTTTGTAAATGTGTGGATATGTGTTATCCTGTCTCTACAGAACCATATTTGAAAGGTACAGAAAAAAGATTCTTATAATCTCAAATTAAATGTATTAGAATTTACAGCCCGTTCTTTGGTAGCTATATTTAATATATCTTAAGAAGATCTGCTTTTGAAACCCAAACTGTCTGAATGAGAACTTTTTTTGATGTACCCTGCTGTCACTTGATTTACTAGAAGTGTTCAGATAATTTTGAAACCTGTTTAATGCGTTTGTATGTAAGAGATACAGAGAGAAACTACATCTGTGGCGGTACAAACATTCATGCCAGTTCTTGAGAAACGTGAGGAAGTTCAGGAAAGGCTCATGCCTCACCGCCCACCACAAAGCTGATTGTGCATCAACATGGACTGAGCTGGTGCTAACCTAAAAAGAAACTGTCATGATTCTGGTACATAGGAATTATGAATAAGGTCAACATCCATATTATTAATCTTGAAGGAAAAGCACAATTATGTTTTAAAACCAGGAGATGAAACCTTAAAAACAATCAAAACTGGTTTGTGTTGGGCTCTGCCATGTCATGGTAATGAAGAATTGACTTTTGTGTAAGAGGAAGCTGTGGCTATGCTGCAGGGTAACAGCCAGCTTTTTTTTTAGCAGTATTACCAACCACTATCACATCCGAAAAACTTCCTCTGTGAGTCAACTATTTCCTGGGGAGAGGAAAAAAATTAAAAAGAGGGTTGATATGCTGCAATTTGTAATTGGTTGTTAGGATAATTATCATTGATGATGTTTGTGTTTATCACATCTTAATATTAGCTGCCTGTTGCATGTCAGAACTGACGTTTTCCCCAGTAGTTTATCTAATTAAGACAGTTCCTCTGTCAGGATATACAGTTATAATCTTCATTTTTTATGTGGCAAAGATTTGGGAATAGATTGAGAGCGGTGTCCTTCAGCTCAGAAAAAAGTGTCATATTTTGATAAGGCTGGAGCCATGGATGTCTCCTCCTCTGCTAAGGTGTATGATGTAAAATGTGATGCTGTGGCAGACTGGAGATGTATAAAATTCCTCTTTAACTGTTTATTGGGGCTACTTCCCGAGAAGTGAGCCCAGGGATGAGCAGCTGCCTTCTGTAACCCAAAGCAACTGCTCTGATCTGAGTAAGATTACATTTTCTATCAAAATCTTTTGTCATGTCTTATTTTAATACATATAAGTTATTAAGTGATATTTAAAGAGTTTGTCCCGACTGATCTCTTTTCAGGAAAAAGAAACGGAGAGAGAAAGCTTCAAGGTGTAAACATAGAGCCTATCTTTACCAGGGTAATGTTAACTTTAATTAGCGCAACAAGAGGAGATAAGAAAAGAGAAAGTGTTCTACATTCTACCCAGAGATGCATGGGTGCAGCACCCTGCAGTAAATGTCCAAGTATAAAACTTTTTGCTCACCACTCACAATAAAATGTAATGATTAAAAACAATAGAAATCCTATTTTTATTTTGTTGAATTCCACCCAGTAAGACTCTCAATCAGCCTCAGTCATGTGGTGAACTCGGGTTTGAGTGAATGAATACTGCAATACAAAGAACTGGATAACGAATTTTTAATCTGAATCAGTGTTAAAGATATAAGATGCAGAAGTTAGTTTTTGTAGAGTACAAACCTGTTAAGGACTAAGGTTTTCAGGAGCAATTTCCACATGAAAAATACACCAATTAAATAAATAAAAATAAAAAATAGCTCCACAATTATCTTTCAATGCAAGCTTTTGATACCTATGTTTTTTTATCCTCTGTATCATCAAAATGAAGTACAACATGAGTCATTTGACCACACCCAATAGCAAGGGACTGTAACCTCTTAATGGACATTAGTAGTTCTCCAGTTTCCCATGATAACAGACATGATGAATGAAGATTGGTCTCCTTTGCATTTTTTTCACTGAATCAGCTGTGTGTGAGTAACCTTTAAATGTCTTCTTTTTGAGTTTTCATTGGGTTTATTTCCATTTTGTGTTATTCTAGTAATTGTTTGGTTATATTTGAGTTCTTAGGTATTCCTTGTTTACCTCTGTTGTGCTTTTGTTTCAGTCTCTTTTCCCTAGCTCCCTTCCAGATTTTTCTTTCCCCACCAGTTACTCATCTGCACATTAGTTATCCCATTGTTACACTCTTGGCTGGTTCGGCTTCATTTCTTGGCCCCTCATGTGTGTTTTCTCTGGCGTCTCCTGGATTTAGTTTTTTCTGGATTGTGTTTTGGAATTTGCTTTTGCTCCCTATGGGTCAACATTAAATGTTCAAGAAACTGCCTCAGGTTTAGTATCTGCCTTTGGTCCTCTAAAAACCTCCACAGAACCTGACACAGACACGTATTCTAAGTTTTTCTTCAACAAGTGTGGGTAAAGTTGTGTCGAGTGCCAACATCCTGCAGCTTTAGCAATCATCCTTGCTCCAACAAAACTGAAACAAATAAATAGTTAATGGCCAGCTCTCAGCTGAACTTTCTGATGTACGAAGGAGGTTTTTAAACCTGTTTCAGCTGGAATGTAGAGAAATCACTGTGGATCTGAGCAAGTTCAAGAAAGAAAAAAGCTCAAAAGCTGGTTTATACTAAGAAACTGCTCCTCTGGTGCCTTTAAGTCTTGGTCCAAGTCAGCATTTATATCCTTTTTTCAGACTTTAATGCCATTAAAAAGCATAACGTTGTAAAAAGATTATTTCTTTGAAAATCGTTAAATATGTGTAAGGGAGATAAGGGCAGTGCTTTCTAGGCATTGGTTACATCAAAGCTTAAAATGAGTCTTAAAGATGTTGTAAATAAAGAAAAACCCTGCCAGCATTTGTGAAGGTAAATGGTGCAGAAAATGTCTTATGGTAAAAACTACAACCACAAGAGACAAGGCCAAAGAGGGAGAAGAAATGCAGACAGGAAAAATATTCATCCAAATGCCGGGTGCAGGCCGTGGACATGCAGCAACTTTAGGACACAGTTAGGGCTGGGCGATAATTCAATAACGATATATATCGATCGATAGACGTGTGGCGCAATAGAAAAAAAGAGGGTCGATAAAA
>NW_015150911.1:113654-118943 GCF_000732505.1 Cyprinodon variegatus | reverse complement strand
CTTTAATAAACTCTGTTAAACCTTTTACCAAGTCTCAGTGGTGTTCTGCATGTGGGTTTATCTCTAAACCGATCATGACAATAATACTGAAACAGGGCTTATTAGGTAATAAAGATACCCGTGTTCTAACTGTGGTGTCTGTCTGTGTCTGTGGTTATAAACAATAGTGAATAATTTATCACTCAGAGCCAGATTCCCCCTTTTTGTTAACACTTGAAGAAACAGAGAATATTTCCTTGGGTTGGTGATTAATAACTCTGCTGATAGCCATAGTCTAAATTAATAAATATGAAAGGCAACTGGATTTTAAAAGCTGCGTCAAAGTATATCCTTGGGCAAAAGACTAAACAGCCTTGAAAAGTAAGCAGATTTCAGTTATAACATTTAACTAATAATTATTAATTGGTTTTACCCTTCATTTGAATGACTTATTATTTACTATAAATTCCACTTCTATTTATTTAATAGATTCATAATATGCTGGTAAAATTGGATAACGCAACAAAATTGACAAACCAGAATTTGTCTGGAATCTGCCAGATTCAACGACATCAACGATTACATTGATTTTGTTAATAAAATATCAGACATGAAATTTGGACAGTGTGCATGAATTTTTTTTCTGTGTTCTGAGAATAGATGTCCCAGAGCTAGATGATAGCCCAATAAATTTACTTTCACAAGCACAACCATTATGACCGTTGCCATAAGGTTCCACTTGACACTTGTAATTTAAACTTTAAAACATATTTAGGGAGTAAAATCATATACAACAGACACAGAGAAAGAAAGGGAGGTGAGAAAGAAAGATGGTATAAGAACTAAGGAGAGAGAGATAGAGTAAGGAAAGAGTGCTTGAAATGAGAAAATGAAAGAAAACAAAACAGCGACGATACTGTAGATCAAAGGAGTATAGATAGTTTTATGACTACAACTAGTTTTAAAAAGGTTATATAAGCTACTAAAGTGGCTATCAAAATAAGGTACAATTCATAAATGTATTTTGACATGTGAAGTCATTAAAACATCTAATAGTTAATCTTTACCAAATGTTTAAATACCCTCTAGTTAACTTTTCCTTACTGCCCATAATATTTAAATAATGTAAATCTATTGTGTTATTGTTTCATTCCACAGATTTGAGGACTGCATTCTTAATTTTACATAATGAAAACTTGAAAGATAACAGCCAGCCTTAAGATATGAGTCATACTACAGAAGAATGTGCTTTTGCCCTTTTCTTCTGCCCCTTTCAGGCTGAATATGCAGAGGGTGCTTCGATGACATCTTGTTATGACCGGATTCTTTGGCCAAGGCAAAACAAACCATTTGCTCTTAAGGTATGATAAACAACATTGGCAATTTTAGTTAACAGATAATTAAAAGCAAATCACACTATAAATAAGCCACAGCAATAGAAGTGTGGTTTGTAGTATGTGATTAAAGTGGTTTAACTGGTTTTTGTTCTGTTCAAACCGGAGTAATGTCGTGGGAAGCAATCTGCTTTTGTTCTGTTTTTACTGTTAAATAACTGTTGCTCTGGACAGTGGGGTGGAGTTGCAGAGAGGCTAAAACTATTCCTAGTTTTATTATAAACATGGATATTTGAATGTGTGGCTTTACAATGAGTTAAAGCAAGCTGTTATATACATTGATTAGTATGATAGCAGTTTTTATCATTTTAAATAAACAATGCTTAAACTTACAACAAGTGTCATTACTGAGAAATTCATAATTTATCTCTTTGATATCAAAAGCATCTCATTTCATGAGTTGAAGAGAGCTGGTTTGATTACACGTTTTCTAAGGGAGGAATTTAGTCTCTCTGCACTTCTCAAAATACCAAGGCTGGGTGTGATTTTCATACCCAGTGTATCAGTCTGGTAAAGACCTGGCAGAGCTGTATTTCAAAGAACCAATAAGATAACCATGGATGTGACGCAAAAACTACAAGCGACACGCTCTGTTTTTGTAATTTTGTAATCCGTTAAAAATTTTGAACAGAAAATCGAAAAAAAAACTTCTTTCTTTTTTTTAATTACATTAAAGATGTTTGTTGTTAAGGATTTAAGGATAGCTCAATATAACTTAGGACATAAGGAAGTGCATCATCAAAACATTGCTCCGTTGAGGTTGCCATCATTTTGCATAACTTGCAAAAATGCAGAAAGGCGCTGGTTGGAGTCATGTGGTGGTGTACCAGACTGAATTACACAACTTTGTATTACTCAGACTGGGTGGCCAGTCTAGTAATTAACCAACTTTATGACTAGAAACACACAAAGATGAGACATGTTGTTTAGCATGTTTTGTGTAAAATAAAAATCTAATAGGAGCCCATTGGTTAATTCATGCTTTGAGGTACAGTAGCCGTTGCCCAAGCATGGAAATGGAAGCTAAAAAAAAAGGAACAAATAATATTAATCAAAACTGTCAGAGGTTAAAAAACACTTCAACTTCCAACTGGAGATACATCCAGTATAACTGGAACAACAATAGAATAGTTTGCAAAACAGCATAGCAATGCCTTTTTTTCTACTGCTCATGTCAGGGTCTTGGAGTTTTGCCTTTTTTTCTCACTCTCTCTCTTATTGCTTCTCCTTATTCTTCTCCAGACTGTGTGGGTGAAAGCATGGTGGATTGGAGCAGCATGTGTTTAACATCAAACCTTCTTTTCCTCTGATAACACGGAAAAGAAGAACTGGGAAGATGTAGAACAGAAAATAGAAAGCAAACTGGCAAAGTGGAAATGGCTACATTCCCACATGTCTTGCAGAGGAAGGGTTTTAAATAACCTTGTCGCATCGCAGCTGTGGCACGAACTTTCCTGCTTAGACCTTTAGAATCCGGTTTGTTGGGCAACCTTCAAGCCAAGATGGCCAACTTTTATTTTGGAACGGGTTTCATTGGGTGTCACAGTGTTTGTTGTTTTTACCCAGAGAAGAGGGGGGCCAGGGTCTTGTCCACCTAGCCGGAAAAATGGCAGCTTTTAGATTACGCTTTGTTCAGAGATACCTGTCGGGGCCCTCTGACTTAATGTAGAGGGATGTGGCCAGCTGTATTTTTAGACGTGTGAGCAACCTGGGGCTGGATGCTCCTTTGTTTTTAACAGATTCAAATCTTTTAAAGTTAAGGGGATTGCCTAAGTTTTATCAGGTGCTTTTAAATCGTTCCCCTGGTTAAATTAATTTAAATTAACTCTCTGCACTGGATTTTACAGGAGCCCTTATTCTTTGGGTCAAGGCTGGAGCTGTGTGGCGTCGGAGGTCCAGGGGTGTCGAAGGCACTCCAAGATGACAACAGTGGGACGGCTAGACACCGCAGTACCGTCCCTCTTTAATGTCAAAGCCACTGGATCCGCTATGAGGGTACGGTCCGCCAGGCAGGTGCGGTGCTTCCTGGACCTTCAGAGGGAAAATCTGTTGGCCAAGGAGAGGAGCCTCCTTGGTTCCTACTGTGAGGATCTTAACCATCCGGACCCGACTCCTCTCCTGGCCTGATCCTGGATCATTGTTTCCCCGAGCAAAGCGGACTGCTGCCCAGCCGGGACCCACATAAAATGGTTTTATGAATTATGGACCAGAAAGCCCTTTGCCACAGCTGCACAAAAGTCATTAATCAAAGACACCTTCAGAACCAACCGGTCTGCATCTGGACTGAAAAATTTCAGAGAAAAGCAACCAAGTGGAGGACTTTATACAAGCCTTGGATCACAAAACGAACAGCTGATCTCCAATGGAAGATTTTACATGGCACCATCGCCACAAACTTGTTTTTATCCGTTATTAATCAGGGTGTTTTAAATCTATCTAGAAATATATCCTTTCTGCGGTGCGTCTGAAAATGCGTTCCATGTTTTTATGGAATGCAAAAGGCTAAAGACAATTTTTAGCCTTTTAATTCGTGTTTTTAGTCTTTTTTGGACAGTTTTTACAAACATTTTATAGGAGGAGTTTCCCAAAATATAAGGAATAAGCCAAAGGCCCGACTTTCACATTTTTTAAACAGTGAAGCAAAGATGTCCATTTACCTGGCTGTCACATAGAGACAGACTGTTTCACTTGCACAGAGCCACACAGAACATGGAGGATTTTATTCAGCTGTGGGGTTTTAACAAAATGTTATGTAATGTGACAGATGATGGAGAACTGCATTTTAACAAGCTCCTCATTTAATGATTTTTAGCTGACACTTGTTTTTACCTTAGTAGTGATTTTTTTACTGACACTTGTTTTACGTAAATTGTTTATATGTTTGAATTGTGCAAATAAAGAGTTGTTAAAAGTCAAAGCCTTTTATATTGCAGATCGCAAGCAACTTTAAGATGCATACAGCCACCTACTGTACATGAGTGTGTAGCAACATTACATCAAATTCTATTTTTTTATTTTGTATTATGTGGATAAACAAATAATGCTTTCCTTAATTTGTGAAGATCCTTTATATTTCCCAATATTCTTCTAAAACTCCATTCTTAACCTGTCCTTTCAACCCTTCTTCTCAATTTCTCCCTTTCATGTTCATAAGTTTTACAGTTCATTATTACGTGTTTTACATTTTTTTCCGCATCCTTCACATTTATCATTATTTTTCCTCCCTATTAAATATAAATCGTCATTTAAATAGATATGAACCATTCTTAATCTGATCATTATTACTTCATCCCTTCTGTTTCTCTCATTAATGATTCTATTAATTAATCTAATACTGATTTTTGTACCTTTTCTTTTCTTATCTTCATTCCACCTCTTTTGGCAATTCTCTATTTCTTTACTCTTAAGTGATTTACCTTCCCCTTCCCCCAAAAGGAATTGTTATCATTATTGTTCCCTCTAAAGCCCTTTTTGCTAATATATCTGCCTTTTTATAACATCAAACCTAATCAGGATTGGTGTTTAAAAGACGCCTGCTGCCAGTCCATCATTGCCTAGCTGTTAACCAGCTTGTGACCTCTATCCCTCACTTTTAAGATGAGTTGCTGGTATTGCTGGCAAAATGAGGTGTGAAGCATTTATTAACTTTGAACCACTGTGTCAAAAAGTGGTTTATTACCCTTTATTGATTTCACTTGGGTGACATGAGCTGGCAGTTGTGATTGCTGCACTAAATGAACGTAATGTATCTCTTCTGTATATAATAACTAGTGTTGCACTGTGTGTTTGTTTTTTTTCTATTTTTTATGGAAACAATTTCTTCCATTTTGAAAAAAAAATTCACAGGGAACAGATAAGGAATGGGCTCTATGCACAGCTCCACTACTTCCTGAATTTAAAGCAGCTCCTTTGTTTC
>NW_015150911.1:109339-112896 GCF_000732505.1 Cyprinodon variegatus | reverse complement strand
ATCAAATATTTATTACCTTATCAAGTGGCTTTAAATGCATGAAAGGATTATACAAAAAACTCAGAATATCAAAAACAAGAGCTGATCATAACGTATAACAACTGTAGAACGGAGACATGAACCGGAGCTTAAACCGTTGTTCTGTAAGTATTGAATGCATTGATTAAATAAAGGTTAAATAAAAAAAATAAAATAAAAATTTGTGCCAAATGTTCCAAATTCCATCTCTCATCTTGAAGTAGTTAACTGAGTCGGTCTGAATGAAGCAATGAAGATGTTGAAATGTCATCAGTGACGTCATTTGAAGCCAATTTATCCTTCTGACGCATAGCCTCTGCAACCGTCAAATCTGTCTCTGTGAACGACCACGCCTCCCTGACTATGCATCGGACGGTCGCAAACCTGCACGGACCTCAAGCGGAAGTGCACAGACAAAAAGAAGCTGTGATTGTCCTTGGTATGCCTTTCCGGCTGTCTGTGTGGTCGTCCTTCTCGATTCGGTGCCGGGGGTGTGCTATTTTAAAAAACCGAGGAACAATGGACAACTAAGACAAAAGTTTAATCGAGGAGGTTTAGAAGTACAACCACTTGTATGATGCCTCAGACAAATTATATAAATAAATATATCCTCTTCAATGTCTAGCAACTCTAGATCCATCTCTGTGACCGTGATATCTTGCAGATGCATCACTGTTGTTTTGGAAAACAACCGCCGGCGCCGTCGAAGGCCTTGTGACCATCCGCCGAAGTTCTTGCGAGTTCTCGAATAGGCTCCCCCTTGCACTTTGGCAGGAAACTTTTGTGCGTCCCTAGAAATTACAGACCGACGGTGCAGAAGCAAACCAGCAAAACTGGTTCACGACCAGACCCAAGCGACATGTGATGTGTGCGGTGCAGAAGTCTAATCTGCCCTTAAGGCCTCACCATAACTACCCTGTCGAGTTTGAAGCGTGCATCAAAGCCTAGGTGTTAGAGATAACATCACTAGTTTCTGGTTTCCTTTTAGCAAGATTTACTTATTGTAACTCTTGTTCTCAGATTTTGTCTGTCAGAGCTCTGGATCCTGTTCCAACTCTCCTTCTGATTACTTCTCCTATGGTTAAGAAGCTGTCTGACTTTTCTTTGTGCCACTCAAACTTTGCAGTAGATATGCAGGCATTATGAACAATGAATGTGCTACACTGTCTTCTGACTGCAGCCACAGGGATTACTATGCATAAAAAATACACAAAGGAAGGAGGCTTGTATAGGAGTGAGTTGTAAAAACATGACAATGATGATAGAATCTATGTACAGTGTATTGTTTGAGTTATTACGAAAATTCTTCTGCAGTAATCACCATTCAACCACAAAGGACAACACTGTCACAATCAAGATAAAATGCTAAAAAAACAAAACAAAAACAAAAAGACATCTCAGATCATGCTTTAGTTTTCCTCCTGGGTTTAAACTCAGGATCAGATTATCAACTCAGGCCTTTTGTCTGCCCCTACTAGACTAGTGAAATTGAAGCTTTCTCTGACCAAACTCTCACTTCTATATATTGGAACCACAAGAAATTGTTGCGCAAACAAACCTGTTGTAATCCCGGCCCATGAAGAATTCGCACACAGGGATTTCCTTCACTTGTTGTGATGTCATCCTCCAGCTGTTCTCCTGGGGATTACCTGTAGAATGAAAGGGCATCCCCAGGGGAAACCCTCTCATTCTTACAGAGTTACGGAAGAGTTTCCACCTACTCAAAACAGTTTAACCAGTTTGACAACTTTAGAGCGCAATAAACTTCTTTTTTTATCTCTAAACCACAAAGTCAGGCTTTACAGAATGTCTCAGGCTTGTATGAGTGTTCATTGCAAACAATTTTGTAATAAAACGATGACGTGACGTGGAATTTGTAGCAGATTTTCATAAACCTACAGTATGATGCATGTCTTTCACACAACACTAGATGTAACAGTAATGTTTCATTACGTTGCAACTTTCCAGATGTTGCTACATGACTTATCCTATCCTTATAACAATGAATCACTTCCCTCTTAAATCTAAACAGTACACCATTATTACTTGCAAAGGCCCACAGTTTGACGGAGAGGCAAGATAAAAATAAAATGTTTTATTTATTTTGTTCAACTGCAAATCATGTACTTAGACTTAGACTTACTGTATACAAAAAGTAATTTCGAAATTACATCTCTCAAGACATTTCCATTTTTAAAGTGTGGCAGTGATAAAATGAAGGCAGCAGTGATAAAATTTAAACATAGTGATGAAATGTAAACATAAGACTGGTATATGATTTACAGTTTCCAACTTTGAGTGCTTTGTCTTTTTGTTTTTTTTAACCCCATTTTTTATACAACATTCAGCAGTCCAAAGAAACACCTCACCCTGAAATAAACCAGGGCTCTATTTCACAAAAATCTGCATTCAGAAACTCCAGAATAAGAGATTAAGCTAGACTAGTCCTAGTGTGAGGAGTGCATGGTGGCATTGTACGTTCAAAGGCCAAGTCAGGCTCCACACGTGCAGCAAGTAACCAAGCTAAATATAGGTCAATGGACCACAAGGTCAATCACAGATTAAATATTTTCAGCAGACAAAAGGAGATTGACTAAATACCTAAACAGGCCAACATAAGAGCCAAAATCTTAAACTGACATAAAAGCCAAGGAGGAAAAAACATGTTTTAAGAGGGGACTTAAAAACAGCAAGTAAGCCTTCCTCTCTAATTCGCAGTGTCAGCTTATTTTAGAACTTAGGGGACAGCAACTTAAAACTGTTCTTTTTAAAGATAATTTCTGTTTTGCCTTTTTCTTTAGCAGAATAAAAATATTTATTAAAAAATTGTTAATCTAATTTTATTAATCTCACACTGGAGAAATTCACCTCTGCATTTGACCCATCCCCTTGGCGCCCAGGGAGCAGTGCGGGGTTAAGGGTCTTGTTCAAGGAGCCAGAGTGGCAGTCTGCGGGAGTTGAACTCAGAACCTCCGGTGTATGTACCGGATCTGGGAACAATTTTGAGTCATGGCCCTGGCATTTTTCCATCTACACGGCCCACTTATGGACGCGACAGTGACTAATGCTGCCTAACGTCCAATGCACGTAAGACGGGAAACATTAGCCTTTAAATGCAAAACCCCATCATGCACTGCAGCATATTTTTGCTAAATAATCTAACATAATTTCACCAAATAAAAGAGGAACATCGTAGTTTGGTTTAAAGAAAGCATTTTAGTTTTATTATAATTTAGTTTGTTGCAAGGATTTTACAGTTTGAAGAAATAGAAAATGACACCATATACCAACCGTCACTGGGATGTGCATTAGAAGGAAGGCCTATATATACTTCATGCATCATTTAGGGAGTTAACATTGTATTACTTCTTGAGCTCCTTGGGTTATTTACTGCCACAGGTAGGAGCTTTGGTTGGAGAGTAAGTGTTGGGGGTGGTATTATTTAAGGAGGGCCGGCCCTTGCGAGCTGAAATTAGGACAGTCCCACTAGGCAAATGCCCGGGATCACAGATTACCAGTCTGAGCCTGGAAACGCCACT
>NW_015150911.1:100007-102598 GCF_000732505.1 Cyprinodon variegatus | reverse complement strand
GTGTCTGTGTCAAGTCTGTCTGTGTTGTGTCTGTGTCAAGTCTGTCTGTGTTGTTAACTTTTTTTTTTTCCCCACTGGCCCTAATCCTCTTCCATAAATGCAGTGTTGACTAGGAAGAATCTTATTTAGAGATCAACAAATGGAACACTAGAGAGGACAGCGCTTCTATTAAATGTCAATACGGCCTGCCAATGTGTTTCGAAAGAAAATTTGTTGCACTTTTCCCACTTTGTTGACTCACCAACCCTAAGTGAAAGGGAAAATTGGGACGAGCACGTTTTTGACAATTAAGAGGGCCTCTTTTTTTTTTTTTTTTTTTTTTGCTGTAGCTCTACAGATAATGAATGGGATCAGTAAAGTTGGTATTTTCTTTTAAGAAGTCTTTGGGACCCGTTTTATTCTTTTACTATAAGAAAAGTTATATGAATAATTCATTTTTTCAATTCAGACTTCTTTGCCTTGGCTCATGTTCTGTTAAGAGCATTTTTCAAAAAACAATCTTATCTGTATTACCTTTACTTTCAGAGGTTCGTGGGCGCGTCTGCTCTCTGGGGGCGGGGCAGCATACCCGCCTGTAGCTCAGTGAATGTCAGTGAGAGAGTCAGACTGAAAGAGAGCGGCTTCATTAGCGGACTAAGCTGTGGAATGATGATCTCATATCTCCTTCCCTTTCTCTTTGTTGGTAAGAATGTTACTTTAACTTATAAACGAATCATTAATAGCTAATAGCGCGAGCTTGGAGACTTTTTATCTTAAATAATATTTTCCGTGATATTGCTCCACAGCTGAACTTTTGTAATGTAAACCAATGCATCGTTTTGTCATCATTTTATTACTTTAAAGCTTTACCTTCTTTATAAACGTATTACTGCTTTACATTA
Organism: Cyprinodon variegatus; assembly: GCF_000732505.1. Classification (NCBI taxonomy): domain Eukaryota; kingdom Metazoa; phylum Chordata; class Actinopteri; order Cyprinodontiformes; family Cyprinodontidae; genus Cyprinodon; species Cyprinodon variegatus. Next base: position 101,717 of record NW_015150911.1, on the reverse strand, counting down.
GACTTTTATCCTGCAAATTCCCGAAAATTTCCCGGGAAATTCCCAGATCTGTGCAACGATTATTATTCGCAACCAATTCACTCACCTGATCCTGCTTTTCACTCCTCATCTTTCATCTCTGCTGTTTAAAGAAACTCAGCCAATCGATTTTATTTCGCTGGTAATTTTCAGTTTGGCAATCTAGATAAATGCTGAGAACGCTTCTTTTGTTCATGTTGTTGTTTTTAAAATTATCTTATCTAAATCTGTTATTAAAACTAGTTCTGGTCAAAAGCAGTGCTATTCATTAAATGCTACCCTGATTTATAATATACTATACTATAATATAGATAATATGTGTATTTTATTTTTTTAGAACAATGTTGTCAACATTGTTGAAAAATGTTGACACGTGTTGACATCCTTTTTGACATTTGGCCCTTAGGTATTCCTGTTTGCTTCTGTGAAGAGATCAACTGCACTACCTTGGACACAAATAATGGAACATTTTATGTTGTGCCAAAGTTTGGAAGCAATGATTGTGTCTATTCCTGGAGCAACAACTCAGTAAGTTCAATAAATGAATATGTTCTACAAAAGTTACNATTCAAACAAACGTCATATTTTCCTCCTTATTTCACATCAGCTAAAACCAATATACTGTATATTAAATAAATTAATGGTATTATAACGTCACATTCTGTGAGCAAACTGACACATTTCACTTACTATAGTATAGTAACTTTTTAATAAAAAAAGTCGATAGATAGATCTATCTTGCTGGTATAGGAAGCTATGTTTTTCAATTTTTTTTAATTCTTTCGTGCCATAACAATTGTTAACTGTATAAAGTGCATCAATACCTTATTAAGTTTGATTCTCCTCTTTTCTTCAGAGGAGCACCAAGTCAAAGAGCCATAATGGTGTGGGAAATGGGGAGTGGATGGCAAGGCTCAGAGTATTTGGCAGCAGTGGGTTTGGGCTTCAAATGCTGGAAATAGACCCGTCCCATGGCAGAAGAAATAACATGATCTCTATCAGAAGGTGAAGTGTAGCCCCTGTTAAAAGAAAAATAAAATAAAAGAAGAGAGATGAGTAATTGTCATTAGTGAGATGATATCAGTCAGAATCAGATTTACTTTAATAATCCCAGAGGGAAAAAATTTTTCTATCTAACAGTTCAATATTTTTCAAATAGAAAAATGCTCCATGCAAGCACAGGGTCAGACTACCCTTTTTGGGTTTTCACTCTGCTAAGGTAATGTGGTTTATAGTACCTTTTAATTTATTTCATAGAGGGTTATTTATTTCATTTGGGTTATCTTGATTATTGTGATTTTTTTTGTTATTGTTTTTTTATTTAATTCACTGTCTTTTCATTGTTGTCAAATAAATATTTGTTTCTTTAAACATATAAAGTGAATGGTCTTCTACTGTGAATAGGTATGAGTTGCTTCAGAAATATTAGTAATAATATTTGCATAAAAGAGGAACACTTTATTGCTCAATTCACTCTGAAAGTGCTATAGGAAATGTCCATATTTTAAAGAAATACCATAGTTTGACCTGCGAATTTGCCGTGAAAAATGAAAACTACCACTGAATATGATTAATAGTATTAAAGTATACTGCATCTCGGTACTTTACGGTATGATGGGGAAGAAATATCTTAATATATCACTGAATCAGAAAACAAATTAAATAAGATGTTTATCAATAAAGCTTTACTAG
>NW_015150911.1:93024-95392 GCF_000732505.1 Cyprinodon variegatus | reverse complement strand
ATTTATTTTTTTTTTACAAATACTTTTTTGTTTTATAGCTATGTAAACACATAAAATGAGATTTAAAATTACACCTGACATGTGTGACTCTGCAGGAGTAATGCAACAGCAGGTATACATTTTTAGCCCCGCCCCCTAATGGCAGCCATAATTGGAAACTTGAGATGTGAAATAGAGTCCTTTCCAAGGAGGGGTCTGAGGTAATTATGCGACCATTTCAGGTGATGTAACTGGCATGCTTTGCATAAGCTTGCTATGTTGTTCTTATTCTCTACTCAGTTTGGGGATATTGTTCTTAAATTTCAATTAAACAGCAGCTAAATCTTAGGAGCAAAGGGTTTGCCTTATGCAGTAGTAGGTCTCCAATAATGTAAATCAGCATATTTGTTTGCCCACATTCCCTTTTATGAGTGGAAAAATGCATTTTTCCACTTTTACATTTCCACCTACAGTATAGCACACTGCCAACTTAAAACTTTGTGGAACAAACATGCTTCAACTTATTCAGTCCAAATTTACTTGAGTTGTAGTCCAGATGTGGAGCTATAAAGTCTGAGGGTTCATTTGAAGTTTCAAATGGGGTTTTGTGGTGTTTAGCAGTTTTTATTTTTGGAAAAAATTTGGCGGGGCTAAATATTTTTCATTTTTTCTTTGTTTGAGCACCTATAAATCAGACATGGAGACATTTAAAATGAAAAACTCACATGAAGAGAAAAGACAATTAGAAGAAATGTATTGATACAATACTTTGTCTTGGGCACTCAGGCCTCAGCAGGAAACATAGCGCTTAATATTGATAGATATGCATGAACAGGAGTAAAGAACAAGGCTGTTCCCCCCAGGCCTGAAACTGGTGGTGGAGTGGAGATAGATGAAGTTGGTCAGTCNATATATATATATATATATATATATATATATATATATATATATATATATATATATATATATATATATATATAGAGTAAATACCTGTTTTTAGGGCCATGTTCTGGCAAATGATGAAAACAGCAATGAGGAGCTGATCATCAGCTGGAACAGGACATCGCTACAAACTTACAGCTGCTCTGAGGCTATAATGTACTCTCTGGACTGCATGTCTATGGTATGAAAATGTTTAAATATATACATATATATTTAAAATCTTCAGTATTACCCTAATGAATTAATTTGTTTCACTCAGGGGTATAAAGCAACATGTTTTGGTGAGTATTTGCTCGTTTAGTTGATGCAAATGCAGTAGTATTTAACTGTGAAAGTCTGTGAAACAGACAATGTTAATGAAAAAAGTTGATTATATCAATCTAAGATATTCAATTCAGCATAATGTTACCTGGATATTAAGCCCTATTTTTTATTCAACAGTTAAACTGTGTTTTTAAGCACCAATATCCAAAATATCTTATACTTTGCTCAAAATATCTAGTGAGATTTTGTAAGAGTTCAAAATGTAAAAGTATTCATCTTTTTTCCCCCCCAGCTAACTGCACAGGGAGCAGTGGACATTATAAAGAAGAAGGTAGGAACTACAACAAGTGATCTAGATTTTAAGTAGTAATTGCATGAGTCACAACATTTTATGCAGTGGTTGATGAGTCACAACAGCAGGTTTAACATGCAGAACTGACTCTGTGGAATCTAATCTTTTCTCCTTTTTTTCTTTTTCGTTTTCTGTTCTACTTACATTGCAGTGTCCATATAATCTGTAAAACTCCCTGCATAATTATAATAAAGCTATTTATATGCATAAATCAAGAAGAACACTATTGCAATAGCCCTACTGCTCCACTTGTTAGAGTAAAATCTGTTGGGCTCTTTTTGGCATCAAGACAATCTTTCTTATTGCCACATCGCCAGACAGGACACTGTTAAAAAAAGAAGAAGAAAAAAAGAAACGTTGATCGTTGTTTTCCAAGGAGCTTAATAACAATTGTACTTCTTTAAGTGGTCTCACTGCTCCCTTTAAGTTCTGTTAAATAGTTTTATTAGATTTTGACTGATATTTGGCTTCCATCCATTTTCTGAAGAGTATATGTTTTAGTTTTTTGCTACATTATATAAACAAATGCCTAACATAGAAAAAAATCACAAACAGTCACTGAGTGTGTTACTCCCAACAGTTTAGACAAGAGTGCACTAGATGCTCAAATAGCAATAGTCCATAACAAAGAAAACAGTTCACATTTTAAAAAAGGCCTAAGTTACTTATAAACACTCTTCCATCCAAATATAACAGTGTTGATACAAAGGGTACAAAAGCACTGGAGAAACGATTAGTTTTAAGGTAAGGTACATTCTGAAGACATGAGTGAAAACTATGGTTGCCAACCGTCCTTTGAAAAATAGAATAGTTCCGTATGTAGAAGTAGAA
>NW_015150911.1:87172-90726 GCF_000732505.1 Cyprinodon variegatus | reverse complement strand
AAAAAAAGACGTTTAAGTGCGCCTTATAGTCGTGAAAATACGGTAATTCAAAAATTCAACATTTATATATTTTATTCTCATTGTCTTTCTTTGGGCATAATTGCCTAATTTAGAGCAACCTATAAACAATTAGCAAAGTTTTGGGTATTAATTGACATACAGGACGTTGGCCTAGTGGAATCCACAGGTTGTGAGTTCAAGCCCCACTCCCACAGACTGCCACCCTGGGTCCCTGAGCAAAGACCCTTAACCCCACTCTGCTCCCCGGGTGCCGCACAATGGCAGCCCGCTGCTCCCCAAGGGGATGGTTTAAATGCAGAGAGTTCATTTTGTTACTCTGTGCTTGTGACTGTGTAATGACAATAAAAAGCTGAGGGGAAAAGAACAAGATTAATATTTTACTTAATACACATGAAAAAACATAAATATAATTTTAATGCTTATGTAACCTACAGAGGTGCGGAGCTGTAGGTCAAATAGATGTTGCAGATTATGTAAGGAAAGGTTTATCCCAGTCCTTACAGAATTGACTCTGAATCCTAAAGAGACGTTAGACTTAACTTGGTCTTATCCCTCAAATTCTTAATAATTAACTAGGAAAAGTATGCGTAATGCACCGGGACATCACATGGTACCTGAACTGGACAGAGAGTCAATGAGAAAAGCCAAACACTGAATAAAAATGAAATGCCTTCAGAAAGCCAAGAGGAGGTTTAAACTGACTACTCCAAAGCTTAAAATCAAGCTTTGAGAAAAGAATCCTGAGACTCTTTAATATTCTAAATTCTTTGCTAATCCTGTCCCACGTTTAAGCTGAACCAGCAAGTGTTCAATTAGACACCTGGATCTACCAACTATGGTATTTCCTGCCTAAAACGTCTGATAATGCGATAAAAAAGTATTTAATTAAGCTTTAAAATAATCATCAAATGTCTATTTCTGTGTTTTCCCCCCAGAAATCCAGACAAATCATTGGCTTATTCCTGTCTCTGTCATCTCAGCAGTAGCAGTTGCTGTAATTTGCTGCTATGTTCTACGAAACATACATTCCAGGTATGTCCACAACATTTGTATATTTTCACAACATTGTCAGCACTGTACAATTTTTATATGATCTAAAGAAACATGTAATTGTTTGTTTGGATACAGATGGAGAGAACGTGTTAACATGATTTAACACTGAGCAACAATCAGGATCAAGCAAAGGCAGAAATAGTTTAACAGCACATGGAGTCCACGTCATCACCTCCAAGGGATCCCTCCTAAAAACAACAAGCACTTAGCCATTCAGGCTAAACAAGACCAATTATGAGATTTATAATCCTCTCATAACATTTTCATGCATCTCTGCAAACTCTGGTAGGCGCTGATAAGATCGTCTAGTGCAAACTTTAAAGGGGGGATCTCTGGAGGTCACCATCAGAGTGCAGCAGTTGTGAGTGAAGATAGCATGAAGTCCCATGAGGAATGGATATCTGATGACCTCTGCTGTTCCCCACTGGATTGTTCATGTTGCATAATGTATCATTATCTCAGTATCAGAGTATCTTCTAAATATGAAAAGAAAAAAAAACAAGTTTTTTTTTATTAATAATGACAATCAAACTTAAATGAAATGCTAATCAGATGACAAATGTTTAAAGGTACACCGCGGAATTTGTGACCTAAAGAGTTGATGCATATGAGCTTTTTTAAACGATTCCTCTGGCCGTTATACAGCGCATGACTATTAATGCTATGAGTGCGGTGCTATTCTATGATAATTGCAGTTCAGCAAAAGCCTGTTAATAAGCAGCAGAGATGTCAAGTAACGAAATACAAATACTTCTTGCTGTACTTAAGTACACTTTTTAGGTATCTATACTTTTCTCCATTACTTATTTTTCTTCCTACTTCTGACTTCTACTCATTACATTTTCACACATGTATCTGTATTTTCTATTCCTTACATTTTTCAAACAAACGTTACTCGTTACTTTTGGCTTCTGTGAAATGTTTATAAATATTTATTTCACGTCATGTGCGCCATCCAATGCAGATCATTGGCTCCATCCACATCTAGTGAAAACTAGTGTGATTGGATGAGTCATACAACGCAAACATTCATTGGTTAGCTAAAGGAAATCATCAGAAGCAAGCCGGTGTTCTTCAAACTGCAAACATGAATTATCTATGTCATGCTACAATGTAGGATTCAGAAAAAGATGTTGAAATGTCTGAAAGGTCGGACACAGGCGAGAGCGTATCGGGAGACGGAGACCAACAAGACCTCCCTCATCTTTGGCCCTATCTCAAAGAATCTTTCTAAATAGTCGAAAAGTTGAGCTTTCAATTCATATAGTGGCATCTGGCTGTTTTTTTTAAAGGTTACTTTATACTTTTATACTTGAAGTAGTCTCTTAGCTCTGCGTTTTTTATTTTTGTTTTTTTTACAATTTCAACAAGATTCCTGCTTTAACTGTCATACATGTTTAAAAACATCCTGCTTCTAATTTAATTTAAATTTTTTATTTTAAATGTAATTTTCTATATTGTAGTATTAATCAGAAAGTATAGCCTAAATATTTGCAGGAGCAAATATTCATCTTGAATAACCGTGAAAGTGTTTTATTTCTTAATGTGTTTATTCTATAAGTTATTGTTTTAGTCACTTTCCTTTCCAACTTGCACATTGTCAATGCTTTGCTTTTATTTTGTTTAAAGTGCCTTACTGTAACAATGCTGATTTTTGTTCACTGCTTCTGAAATGAAATATAAGTAAAGTTATAAAGTACTGTATGTCTCTTAAAACAAGACAAAAACAAACAAATGTTTTTCAGTTCAATTCAATTCAGAAATACCTTATTGATACCAAAGAACATTTTAATTTAATTTCGGATTTTATGCTATAGAGCAAAAATTCAGATTTTGATTTTATACCTGTAAGGTGTAAAAATTAAGGTTTTTAATTTTCTTTTACAAATAAGTTTCATAAGTTTGGTTGCACAAACTACACTAAGCAGTTACTCAAGTGAGAGTTAAGTTTTTTAAATTAACTTGTTTAATCCAAGCAGACAGGGAATTTGAGGTTTGTACTTTATAAAAAAAATAGCTGAGGATGAGGAGGCATATACCCTGCTATTAAGCTGGCTTTATCTGTTAAGATAGTGGTACTGTAAATGAGGAAGGAGCAGAGGACACTTCCTAAATTTAGAAGTTTCGAAATGTGTAAATCTAATGATACAGTCTCATACTTACGCAAACAAGCCTTTAAATTGTGAAATGTCATGAAGCGAGGACAGATGGACCCAGTATTCAAGGAGAGACAGTCAGTAGGAAAGTTCAAAACGTTTATTAACAAAACAAAAACTAAAGCGGAGCTGTGGCTCGCGGACACTGCAGGCGGGGGGGCGGGGCACCGCCCAATCTCAGACACTCTAGGGGAGAAACACAGGTAAGTGACCACGATCAACTGATAGAAGATTATCTGTGTTGGTCACTTACCTGGTTTAACAGTCCAGACCACGAACGTCCCCAGTGCTGCAGTCCCAGAGGTGATGCTGGAAGCCCATCCT
>NW_015150911.1:82753-86840 GCF_000732505.1 Cyprinodon variegatus | reverse complement strand
CATGCTTAGTGTGAGGGATTGTATTTGAGTCAATGAGTCAATGCAATCAACTGGTTTTCCTTAGATAGAAAACTTTGTATCAATTTGAATGTATGATCTGGTTGAACTGTAAAGTGCCTTGAGATGACATGTGTTGTGAATTTGGCGCTATATAAATTAGCTGAATTGAATTGAATTAAACACTAGGCCGCCATTCCCCAAAGTGTCAGAACACACACGCCGTTTTCCATGTTTTTGCTATTTCTGTGCAGATAACTTCATACAGGGCTGATGCGATGATCTAAATGAAAAATGAAGACATTCCCATTATTGAGCTTCAAATTTTCATTCCAATAAGTTTTTCTTTTATGTTTTAATGAGTGGTGTTCAGGGCTATGCATGTTCAAGGTGCAAGATATAGATATATATATTTAGATCTTTTTAACTTCCTCATGAGTTCACCCCTGGCCTGACATCTGTGCTCCTTGGTGCGGTCTGCTCTCTATGTGCTCGGATTAAATCAATCTAATTAATCCAGTTTGTTGCTTTCCTTTTTAACTAATGTTAAGACTGATGTTTTTGTGAGTAAGTGCAAAAAGCCTTTATTGGCTGCTAAATAGCATATTAGAGGGGCAAGATTAACTTTCACCTGTCATGAAGAGGAAAGTTCTCTGAATGTTTATGGCCTTTAAAAAAGTATTTAGATGTATGTTAATTAATTAAACACTTTTTTAACATTAATTTACAATGTCGTGAGTAATTGGTCTTTTCTTTTGCTGTCATAAGAGCATTTTAATTGTGTCAATAATATTTTCTCTTTCCTCAAGTGAAGTTAAACAAGTAGGACTAGTTGCAAGGAAGGCATTTAGTGTGACTGATACCATCAAATATTTACATAACAGGCATAACTTTCTAAAGGACTGGTGTTGACATGTCCCACCAATAATCTCCGCTTTTCCCCCCCTGCTGCTCATTTACTTTAGCCAAAAGTAACAGAGCTGGGTGCAGTTATCTGTGTTCATTTAGGGAGTTTTGAGTCTGTGATTTTTTTCCCGCTGCTCCCGTGTCCCACATCTTGTTATTACATCATCAAATCTGTCGCTTTGAGACATCTGATTTGTGTTGGAATTTGTGGAATTTCACTGCGTACAAAGTAGCTACGTGGTTGAAAGAAAAGACACACAGCAGCACTCAGTGAATATTAACCAGCAGCTACTTTGATGTTTAAGGAAAGGTTAGGAGACGGGCAGGTTAAAAAAATTAGAGATCATTCCGCCGAAAAGACCGTTCATTAGACATACAGAGCTTTTTCAGCTAAAAATGGCAAGAGATTTTAAGTTTATGCAAGTATTATTAGTATTATAACACAAGAAGCTTGAGAAAACATACCGGTAGTTTGTTTTTCTTTACTAGTTAAAAAAAGCTTGGCTTCTCAGAGGACCATGACTCCCAGTCACAGATTAGAATGAACACAGATATGAATGAATTACAGATTAGAATGAAGTACAGATAGAATCAGACTGCAGATTTTCTACATATTGTGAAATTTTGTTTCTGGCATCATTATATTAGTAAAAAGTTTATAAATCTTTTTAAACACATCACAGAGAGAAGCAGGGAGAGCTGCAGATTTAAAGGGGAAACAGATTTACTGGGATATGCAACATGCAATAAAATCCAAGATTACCAGAAAGTTTATAAGAACAAAAAAATGCTATGGTATATTTTAGATGCAGCATATCTATATTTTTCTGGATGGATGGAATTGAAATTGTACTTCTGCATGATATATCAATTTTGGCATCGGAATCTGCTTTTATTTGTTATTTTTTTTTATACATTAATGTTTTAGGGCCCTATATATGTAATGCCCTAAAAGGCATCTCTCTAACTATCTATCAATAGAAATATCAGTGTATTATTGTTCTCTTGTGTTCTCAACATTAGAAAAGAATTCAATAAATAGATGTTTGAGCTCATTTTTGGAAAATACAATAACGAAATGAAAGCGTTTGGGTGGAGTAACTACCCTTAGAGTGTCCCCATCACAAAGTTACACCCTTCAAAAGAGTCACCATAAAAGTTAATGTTATCTAAATAACAACAGTTTATAACTAGACTTTATATGACATATCTACGTATGATAGATTATACTGTCTTAGTTAATATCTAGTTGTCATGAGAAAAACATTTTAAACACTGTGATTATTGGATTACAAGTGTCATAATTTACCGTATGACAATTATTGATCAGCGTTTATCAATCATAAACATCCATAAAGGCTCCTTCTTGTTTATGACAGTGTCATTTGATTTTATGCACACCCCTTCAAATAAAGGGTAACCATGTCCTTTGATTTCAAAGTTTTAGTCTATAGTAAAAAATCTATTTTTAAATATGTGTTTTATCTTTAGGAAATATCAATGGAATTGCTGAATTTGGATTCTTACAGCTAATAACGACATGGAGAATATACAATAGGGCAGGCAACCCCAAAGTCGGTCCTTGAGGGCCGCTGTCCTGCAGGTTTTAGAGGTTTCCCTGCTCCAGCGCAGCTGATTTACATTGATAGTTGATTAACAGGCTTATGCTGAACTGCAATCATCAGAATCAGCTGTGCTAAAGCAGAGAAACCTCTAAAACTTTGGGGATGCTTGCAATAGGGTATTCAAATCAGTTTTTTTTCTGCTTTTAATCTTATGTGTTACAGTAAAATGCATACCCTTTGCAGTCTGCTGCATATACAGTTTACCGTCAGTGGTAGTGTTGTATCGATACTACAAAAAGCTTGATAGGCATAAGAGTTTAAATATAGTTATGTAAAATATTTGAAGAATCAGTGAGATCCTGGTGACGTGGACATTTTTTGGCCTTGTCATCATGCCAAAACTTTCCTCGCAGTGTCCCTATATGTACAAACAAGAAGCAAAGGATTTGTACTTAGTTACTGTAAACTTCTATCAGAATCAGAAATACTTTAATAATCCCAGAGGGAAATTACTTTTGTTACACGCCCCAGTTACAGTTTTATATATATATATATATATATATATATATACACAACCAACCACACAAGATAATAAAGATAAAATATATACATATATAGCTCTGAAAAAGCTCTGTGTGTCTAGCTCTTCTAGGGTGTGATATACTGTAAACATGCAAAAAAAATAAAGCAGAAATCCAAACCTGATGAGAAGAGCTTGGTCTTTCTGGTGTTTCTGGAGTAGATAGCATAGTATTCCAGAGATGTGCAGCCAAAACTTGATCGTCACTGTACAGGTCCGGAATGAAACACCAGGAAGATAGAGCATGAATTTTAAAAGTAGAAAGAGACGAGATAAAAGTCCAAGGGGTATTGATATGCGGCAGTGGCTGAGGTTACACACAAAGTGCCTTATATTAGATCATTATGCAAACAGACTTTTGTTGCATCTATATCTGACCTGCATTTTTTTGTTTCCACATCATCGCCTCTCTTTAAGTTGAGGGATTTCCGAGCTTCAGCACGCTGAGATAAAAAAGGTCAATTGATGTTTTGTAGAAAACTTTGATTACAAATCTGTATTGATGGGCAGATATCAGAGACTGTCAAAATGAAAGTATCTAGTGTAAAGGTTTATTTTTGTCCCGAACACTATTAGGTTTTATGATACTGTACCTGAAAGTTTGTTTTTTGAAATTGAAAGCAGAAGTGATGTGTTTTCATTAAATTTTATGTAGTTTATTGATGTAATCCCAATTTACAACACATTTTATTTCAAGGCACTTTACAAAGTCAATTGAATAAAACTCTACAATCATAGAGGAATTAACTGCAGCACCTCAAACATCATGCTGAGGTCAATGATAAAGACATGTTTATGAATGATGTGATTATTGAATACTTTTTAAAGTAGTTTTCAGTAAATCAGATAAAAAAGATATTTGATGGACCATTGATGTGCTCTATAGATAACAATATGCAGGAAATGTGACCAAATCGTGACAGAAATTCCAAACTTGCAGCCAAATGTTTGATCATTTAAGATTATCTTTCATATAGTCAAGAACACTATGACAAACGTATTAACTTTTGCTAATTGAAAGTAAGCTCACTGGAAAAAC
>NW_015150911.1:79875-82743 GCF_000732505.1 Cyprinodon variegatus | reverse complement strand
TATCTTTACTCTTAAAATAAGACAATTAGATAATATGCACTTGAAATAAGACAATGCAATTGTGTTTTCTTATTTTAAATTTAAATTGTCTTGTTCCACTGACAAGATGTTTTTTTAGCTCCTCAAACCAAGAACAAATGCACTTATTTTAAGAAAAAATTACTTATTTAGATAAGTTTTTTTTAGTGCTAAATCTTTAATACAGACCAGACCAGTCTTCCTCAATTACAGTCCTTTTGGTGTGTTATCTTGGCACAACTTTATTAATGTTCATCAAACGGTTATCTGCACAAACAGATGATTCCTCCAAAGTGACGGCAGATTTGAATTCATCCCATTGTGACATGTAGGCTGCTCACTGTCCCTGGATGCAGCATTTGACTGCATATTATTGCAGCTTATCTGTTTAGGTGTGGGTATCAGTCTATGTAAGTAGGTTAGTGTTACCATGATGCGTGTTTTGATCACAGTTAGGAATGCCCATGTAACAATTTCCTGCAAGTGGATTAACCAGAAAGGTAAGATCATTTCCCAGCATTAAAACACATTTACAGAATACATTCCTCCAAATGCCATACTTAAAAAACTGGGTCTGATATTATCTCAGGGAATCTAAATATCTCTCAGAGGTTGTTGGTTTGTGTTTTCAGAAAGCACCACCAGAACAATTTTTATTGTGAAAGAAACGCAGGTAAGAAACCAAAACTAAAAACAAAATGACAAGTACACACTTTCCACAGTCCTCTTAAATTGGGTGTGGTTGCACCGGTGAGAGATAAGGCAAAGCAATGCACAAAATTTCCCCAGCATGAGAAACAAAGCTCTATATGAGATCAACCTTAACATGGCAGCCTGACAGGAAAGACAAGCAGAGCTGACAGTAAGGACAAGATTCCAATGAAATCAAAAGATGAACCTTTTTCTTAGACATCATAAAAGCATTTCCATAAACGCTTCTTGTTACAGTCAATTACCCCGGCCCCCCACCCCACACACACACACACCCACACTCATCATTTCTCTTCAATTTCTTTCTAAGGTAAACTGATGTGGTTGAGAGATAAGGCAAAGCTAATTTCCCCAGTAAATTTCCGACCCAACGACGCCCCCCACAAACACGATTTTGTGTGGGTGTAAAGGTTTTGCTTACTTGTGGTTACTATGGTGTACTACCAAGTAAAAAAAAAAAAAAAAAAAATTAAGCACTAAATATCCCCAGACAATTTCTGCCTCCACCCATTCTATTTTCTGTTCTATTTAAAGAGTGGCTTGATCTCACTTAGAGCTCACTGACTGTTTTTATAACCAGTGTCCCCTAAATACAGGCATGCCAGATGCAGGTTTAGTGACCTATAGTTCTATCATCATTGAATAGAATTGAAATTTATTAATGCAGAGTTGCATAATATATTATGATGTAGTCTAATACAATTGTCAATTGCTTCTAAGTGACGAGAATTGTAATCATTTAGTGAAAAATAGGTTTTGTTTGTACCTGAGTGATCAGAAACAGGAGAAACATGGTGAATGCGACATTTTCTCTTAAATCCGAAAGAACTTGGAGGCTTGAGCAACTCCGAGGCCAGATGTTTTTAAAGGGTGTGTCCCTATCAGTGACAGTGAAAGACACAAGTCCCAATTAAAAACACAGATCCAAGAATCTGGTGAAACCTGAACTGAATTTCATATCTTCATAACAGCGGCCATTGTTGTAATTCTTGCTCCTGTGGCTTGAACATTTCAATGGAGGGAAATTTGAGTGTCATTCTTTTCTTATCCAATGGCTGGTTTCCATTAATAGTAGTGTTGCATTGATACCAGTATTGGGTGGGTTCCTCGATCCAGCACTAAAATGGTGGTATCGGTGAGTACCAACAAATAGGGCACCGATACCATTTTGAGAGCCAAAAGTTTATTTAACTCTTGTTCCCCATTCCAGGTCGGCAATAAAAGTTCTAATGGATTCACTTTATATTAGTCTTTTTCCTGCTTCACAAAGGTAGGCAGCAGCTTTATAAAGCCATGATGGCAATGGTTTTACATCCAAGTAGTATGAAGTTCTTCATATATACACACATAAATTTCAAACAGCTAGTATCTGTATGGTATCGTTATGGGCCAATACTGCACAGCCAGGTATCCGTATCGGGGCCAAAAATGGCATCAGCGCAACACTAATTAACAGATTAAAGATGTTGGTTTTATCCTTTTTTTCTCCAGATTAACATGACTAAATAAAAGTTGTTGTTTTTCTTAATACTGTCACCTAACAGAATGGATTATTGGATCAATGGAAGAATTTGTGCATTAAAACTGTTAATTTGAAGTTATTGAGCGAAACAAAATAGAGTTTTTGTAATTGTGACTTGGTTTTTTTCTTGGTTTTTTTTTACCATGAGAAAAAAGTTACACTTCCTCAATTTGTTCAGTACAGTTACACAAGAAGTAGTCACAAATCCTAAAGCACTTATATGCTTTATTCTGCTTTGAAGTTTTTGTATTGGTACATTTTTTTATTACACAAAAAAGTTATATTCTCACATACTATTCATATTCTGAAGTACAAGTACACAAATTGTGCTATGAGTCACACATAAAACATCCTGACCTCTCCATTTTGTTTTAGTTTATCTAAAGGAAATGCATTAAATCACTGATATTAGAATCTTCCCGCTTTCTTTATTTATCAGTTTTTTCTTGACGCAACTACAAATCAGTAAATACTGTACAACTGCTTGAATCTGCTACTGTGAGTCACAAATTTACCTTTACAAGTCACATTTTCGCCAATCACTTTACAAATGACATGCTGGAGGAGACAAATCAAAGGATCTGTGGCTTTTATAGGACACAGATAAACAGCAGAGG
>NW_015150911.1:75824-78446 GCF_000732505.1 Cyprinodon variegatus | reverse complement strand
CTGCTCTTGGATGGTTGGGAGAAGTTGCTCCCGGAGGACATTCTGGTACCATTGTTTATTCACGGCTGTGTTTTTAGGTAAGACTGTGAGAGAGCTGACTTCCTTGGCTGAGAAGCAACCCCACACATGAATGGTTTCAGAATGACTTTACAGAAAAGTGAGGTATGAGGTGTTTAGTCACTGAAACTTACATCATCTTCATTTTACTTTTCCCTTTTTAATAGCCAAACCATAACCTGTCAGAGGTTGGTAACAATGACTCTGCAGTTTACTTAATTTATGAGTTTACATTTTGGGGCCAGAGGGCAGCGAAATTGGTGACATGATGTGCAGCATTTAACTTAGGGCCGGTGTTACAGAATCTGTGATCTCATCTCACTCTGAGTGAGACATATTCCTAAATTGGTGAGTGAGCCTCCAGATTTTAATCATCTGTCTTCTATTCCATCTCTTGTCCTTCTTACAGTTGGGTTTAATTTTATCAGTCATGAAGATTATTCGATCTTTCTATATCAAAACAATGGACATGGGAGAAAGACACATTTCTATAAAGTTTGACATTTGTAATATGAGGTAGCTAACTTAGATTCAAATAGTGAAAGGAGCCAGAGTGATAAACAGATTAAGATTCAGACCTAGGACCCAGATACAACCAGAACACATTGGATAATAACTTTAAAAGTTTTATTTCAGAAATTGCAGGTAATTCAGGATTAGGGGAACCAGAGCCTCTGGAGGGGAGAGAACAGGTTAGTGGCTGAGATGGATGATTAATAGTTCACACTGCAAAGCCACTAACCTTTTATAAGCAGAAGGGGTGTCTTGGTTCCTGAAACTCTGGTTCTTAGAGAGTTATTTCTCACTGAGGCTTGTCAGGTAATCGTGGTCAAAGGAGGAAGCAGGCTCAAAAATCGGGAGTCAGAAAATCAGGTAAACAGACAGAGAAAAATGCTGGATGCTTACTAACCAAGGCTTTCAGGCAATCAACTATTTGGTGCATTACTGCCACCAACCAGTAAGGAGTGTGGATCAGGAGAGACACTATATTTATACTGTATTCTTCTCACTAATCCTGTTTCTAAATAATGAAACATAATCTTAAAGAATATCATAAGTATTTTAAAGAGCCATTTATAGTCATTGAGGTTTAGGTATGGTTTGTTTGGTTTGGTGGTGGTGTTCTGTTTAGATTGAGGCACTGACCTATTTTGCTCTACCACTGGTGGCGGCGTGGAGAGCAGGGGCGGATTTAGGAAATGTGGGGCCCTAGGTAAAGACAGGCAGGGGGCCCTCTGAATTGAGAGACAACACATAAAACAGACCCATTATACAGATACAGAAATGTTAATAGAATAGACATCCATTATTTGTTCTACGTTTTTTTTCCCTCTCTTCTTGTCTCTTTTCTTGTTGTTTTCCTCTCTATGTTTTGTACTCAGGTGACTTTTTGTGCTGTCTCAAAAGGAATTGAAGATTTTTTCCGAACACTGAGCTCACTTAGCTGATTCTTCCTTCCTGTTTCCAAAAAGGCGCCGGTAAAAGTAAATAACCCAGTCCTTCTTTTCACTGTAGACAAGCCATGATCTGCTTATCTGTTCTCCATTTTTCATTTGAATGAAATAACAGCTGGAAGTAAATCTGTGCCCGTCTCCAATTTTCGGAAAGATCCGGTCCTTCACCTGGAGTGGTCCTCTCCGTACTATCGAGCATTGTGCTCGATCAGACAGCTTCTTGAGTCAGAGTGCTGGGTCATCTTCCAGAAGTACATTGCTTACTAGCTGAGTGGATGATGCTGGACTCTCACAGTCTGGTGGAACAACATCATTATGAAAGCTGGATCATTCTGGAATTCTCTCTGTCGCAGCCCATCTCTGTCTCATGCTGAAAACAATCACTTATAAAACACAGTATAAGGCTTTTACCCAGTGGTTAAATCAAGTATTTTTACTCAATTGCTAAAGTAGAAATTCGAGGATGTCATGCAACTTCAATTTTGTCTATATATATACATACATTACAGTAAATTAACAGTAAATTATTTCATCTATAATTAACTTCACCCTCAGCTTCCACAGCTGTACACAAACACACATTAAAGCAATGTTAATACAAAACTGTAATGCAGAGTGGGAAGTTGGTAATAACTTCCTTATGTCTTTTGAATGTATAACTTAAACTATTGAGGATAAAAACGCCTGAAACTAAAAGCCTGAGGTTTTCCTGAAATTTTATTTTTTATTTTTTTATTAAATATTCCAGATGAATATACAAAAATTAACATAAAAGAACAAATCACCACCCTTCCCTTGCCCTCCCAGAACAGCACATCATAGAACACTTTCACAGTCAAAACATGACGAAAACACCATATATTGATCTAAAGCATTCCACAAGCATGAGTAAGTAGTGACGAGTCAGTCTTAATCACTTTTTCATTCAAGGAATTTTAGTACAGGGTCCCATACTTTCTCAAACACAGCACCCTTATCTTATAGTGTCTCAGTCTTTCCAGATGCAGAGTATTTGCTAGTTCTCCCAACCACAAATCAAATGAGGGCACAGAGTCATTCTTCCAAAATCTCAAAATCAATCTTTTAGCAATCACCGAACCAAACAAGACAG
>NW_015150911.1:73096-75554 GCF_000732505.1 Cyprinodon variegatus | reverse complement strand
ATTGAGAGACAACACATAAAACAGACCCATTATACAGATACAGAAATGTTAATAGAATAGACATCCATTATTTGTTCTACGTTTTTTTTCCCTCTCTTCTTGTCTCTTTTCTTGTTGTTTTCCTCTCTATGTTTTGTACTCAGGTGACTTTTTGTGCTGTCTCAAAAGGAATTGAAGATTTTTTCCGAACACTGAGCTCACTTAGCTGATTCTTCCTTCCTGTTTCCAAAAAGGCGCCGGTAAAAGTAAATAACCCAGTCCTTCTTTTCACTGTAGACAAGCCATGATCTGCTTATCTGTTCTCCATTTTTCATTTGAATGAAATAACAGCTGGAAGTAAATCTGTGCCCGTCTCCAATTTTCGGAAAGATCCGGTCCTTCACCTGGAGTGGTCCTCTCCGTACTATCGAGCATTGTGCTCGATCAGACAGCTTCTTGAGTCAGAGTGCTGGGTCATCTTCCAGAACATTGCTTACTAGCTGAGTTGATGATGCTGGACTCTCACAGTCTGGTGGAACAACATCATTATGAAAGCTGGATCATTCTGGAATTCTCTCCATCGCAGCCCATCTCTGTCTCATGCTGAAAACAATCACTTATAAAACACAGTATAAGGCTTTTACCCAGTGGTTAAATCAAGTGTTTTTACTCAATTGCTAAAGTAGAAATTCGAGGATGTAATGCAACTTCAATTTTGTCTATATATAAACATATATTACAGTAAATTAACAGTGAATCATTTAAGCTATAATTAACTTCACCCTCAGCTCCCACAGCTGTACACAAACACACATTAAAGCAATGTTAATACAAAACTGTAATGCCGAGTGGGAAGTTGGTAATAACTTCCTTATGTTTTTTGAATGTATAACTTAAATTATTGAGGATAAAAACACCGGAAACTAAAAGCCTGAGGTTTTCCTGAAATTTAACATAAAAAAAAACAAAAACACCTAAATAGATTTTTCAACGTTTTAGCAAAAATTCTCAACCAGACAGCTGCTTTCGCCAGAGTACTGGGTCATCTTCCAGAAGTACTCTGTTTACTAGCTGAGTTGATGATGCTGGACTAGCAAATACAAATGAAATTCAAAACTTACTCTAAAATGACCCTTCTTCAAGGTAAATAGATACTTAACAATATAGAGGGGACATCCCCTTCAAAGGTTTAATACTCACCAGTAGTTAATCTCCACACGAAGGACCCTCCTCAACAGTTCCTGACCAATGTTACAGCTGCCGATTTTGGTTTCAAAAAAACAAAATAAAAAGCAATCCACTGGACTTTGTTTTCCTGCATGACTATGACCTAGATGACAGAAAACCTTCATCAGAATGCTAATTGTGGGCTGTTGCTGGTTTTAGATGCTGCCTCAGAGAAGGAGCCGAAGTCAGTCATTTTTGGTAACTTTAAAAGCAGCTTCCTACTTTAATTTTTTCTCCTCCTCTTTTAAGCGCCACTAGGGTAGCTTCTTTTCATCTTTCTTTTCCTCTCTTCTCTTCTCTGCTCGTCTCTTTGCGCCGTCTGTTTACAACTAATTTACTTCTGTGTCTGGACCTTTCTGCACATGTGCAACAAATTGACTGATTCAATGTGGTGGACACTGAAGGGGGGTCCCCTGAGACACACTTAATATTATAAGCATTCTGATGGCATTTTAGCAAAAGGATTTTTATCAAAAACATAATTAATGTGCACAAATAAGTAATAGCTGTATAAACCATACATGTAAAAGGGAAATTCAGAAAGTTTTTTTTTTTTTTAGTTCTTCGTGTAAGAGTACAAGATCCTTTTTGCTGTCTTAAGGTGCATTAAGAATAAACAATATATATACAGTATACCTGGATATACTGTATATATATTGTTTATTGTTTCTTCTTAATGCACCTTTTTCCTCCTTGTTTGCACCTTCTTTGACTTCTATTCCAATATGTGACCAGTGAATTTCTCCGCTGTGAGATCAATAAAGCTCATCTAATCTAATCTAATCTTGTACATCAAAATGACTTTTTTTGTTCTGTGTGTTTTTTATCGGATTAAGGCCTGCTGGAGGCCCAACATCATAACATGGCTAAGAGCTGGTCATAAAAACATGGACGATGTAAACCAGTCACTGAAATTTAGGTCGGGTTAGATAAAGAAAGTGGGGGATCAACAATCACTGACTGATGAAGTAAACAACTGAAATATGTAACTGAAAACAAAGAATGAACAGTTGGGAAATAGACTGGAACAGCTGGAGCAATACACCAACATGGAGGGAGTGGTGATATCTGGGCTGGAGACTAAACACCGGGTCACAGAGTGAGGGAGTAAAGGAGAGGATGCACCATCAAGTGAACGGCTTACACTCGAACAACAAGTGATCAAATTCTACAATACTAAAGACATTACAATTGACAGTAGATCCACCATGACTTGTTATACAATTATCCAAAGACAGGCCGAAACACCATA
>NW_015150911.1:69073-71531 GCF_000732505.1 Cyprinodon variegatus | reverse complement strand
CGAGATCTTGGAAAAACGGTTCAGGCATGCTATATTTTTGAAGATACACAGCCATGCTTCTCCCTTCAGACTACCCCTCGAAACCACGCCTTCAAAACACATGAACAAGGCAAAGAAAGGATAGGGTAGCTCCGTCCAAAGCGCATCAGACCCACTTTTTCTACCGCGCAGCCAGAGCAGCAAAGATTCTTCAGCCACGCATCAGAACTAAACTTGAGGATTTTAAATTCTATTCTGGATTTAACAGGAAGCAAATGAAGAGAAACTAGGATAGGAGAAATGTGATCTCTCTTTTTTTAATTTTCATCAGAACTCTGGCTGCAGCATTTTGGATCAGCTGAAGGCTTTTAATTTAAGTTTGTGGACTTCCTGATAGTAAAGAATTACAATAGTCCAGCCTTGAAGTAACAAATGCATGGACTAGTTTTTTTCAGCATCATCCCTAGAGAGGATATTTCAAATTTTTTTTGCAATATTCCTCATATGAAAGAAGGAATTTCTTGAGACCTCTTTGATATGGGATTTAAATGACAGGTTCTTATCAAAAATAACACAAAGATTTTTTTACTTTATTATCTGAGATCAACTTATTCCCATCCAAATGAAGTGACTGGCTAATCAGCTTCTTTTTCAGAGACTCTGGTCCAAGGATTACATTACATTGCATTTGAAGCAGTAAATGTGGCGTTGAAGCAGAAAGTTAGGAGTCATCCAGGTTTTTATGTCTTCAAAACATGCCTGTAATCTATGTAATGGGTTAGCTTCATCTGGATTCATAGACAGATATAGCTGGGTATCATCAGCATAACAGTCAATGGTAGCTCGCCAATAGAGGCTGCTAGGGCACCGCCCCATCCACCAAAAGACCTTGATTAAAATAAAAAAACAAATTAAAATTAAATTATAAAGTAAAAATATTTAAAAATGCATTAATAGATATTTTTTTTAGATGCGCAAGATAAATATCGAATATCTATCTTTAATGACGAGTAAAGCTGTTTACCGTTTTAGTCAGATTGGTGATGTATTTCTTCCCTGGGGCCTTTTCTAAATGTTTGTTAATTTGAATAGTTGTTCTTAAATAAACACATTCTCAGAAAATAAATAATTTTTATATAATAAAAACATAAAGCTGACTAATAGCTTCTCCATTAATAAAATGTTTTTTTTTTTACTGGACCATTCAAAACACAGATTTGCCTTTACAAAGCCTCAGAAGGGCAAGAGTTATGTACAAAAAGTAAACCTGTACATGAAATTATGTTTTGTGTAATTCCCCCAGGTACGACAGGCACAAGTGGCTTTCTCTACCGATGGATTTTATTGAATCTTGCTTGGTCAGACTCATAAACCACACCGTGAAAACTAAAAGGCACAAACAATACAATAATTAGCTTACAAAAAATAAAGACAATTTACAAATATGACTGCCACAAATGAACAGACTTAAAACCTCGTTGGCTGAGTACTAGAATAGAGTGGAATTATTCTTGGTTTTCTTCTTTCTTGGTTTACTAAAACTTTGTGACTGACACATGCATCAGGTCTCTCTGGAGATCGCTTCTTCTATGGAAAACTAACCTCTACACTGCATACAAAGCCCCTCCATGCGCCCCCTGGTGGCGCACATCCACAACAGCAATGAAATACACACAAAAACAGGCATATATGAAAAAGTAGCAGCAACATTTTGTTTTTATAAAGTGTTTTTATGATGCTTTTTGGTATCTAGTCTATGAAAATCTTTATGGGATAGTTTTTTGATAAAGAAATACAGTTTTATTAGGCAGGCTTTACTGTGTTATTAAAACAGTAAAATTTGAACAGAAGGACCAAATCGCATGAGCAACAAATGAATCATATGCAAAAAAAATTGTATTGCATGCTATTACACATGGAATAGAACTGCAGAATATACAGTGTATAAGATTAACATTTGAATCTAAAAATTGTAGAAAATAATCGATTCAGACAGAAACAAAAAATACTCTGTGATTAAGACAAACTGCCCAACATTTAAATGAATGACTCCATTGTTGTTTTTGACAGCCATCTTAGATTTATTTATAGTTTTTGTGTTCAGGACAAAAGTTTAGTAATTTTGATTCGTAATTATTTTAGTTTGGTTTTAGTCGACTAAAACTCAGAAATTCACTAAAAAGTGAATCTTTAAAATTTCAAATAACAACCAGATTCTTTACCAGACTGACAGCTCTTGCCTAGATACTACAATTGGTGGGTATAGAATGCTGCCGTGTTCATCATTGCTGTTGGCAAAAAAAATGTATTTATAGAATTCAAATAAACTTTTTCATGAATTAATGCCCCACTTTATATAGAAGTGTCTCACAAGTTGTGAAAATAGCAGATCTAGTTCAACACATCATACTGGTTAATATAGCAGATAGACAAGTTAAAAAAATGTACAATAAAGGAATGGTTTTAGACATACAAGGTT
>NW_015150911.1:64596-68158 GCF_000732505.1 Cyprinodon variegatus | reverse complement strand
AGTTACTGCTGCTCAGGGGTCAAAGTAGATTTAAATTCAAAGGGTTTTGATATAAAAAAAAAAAAAAAGTAAAGAGATAAACTACATAATTGCCTTGTACTGCCATGGCAATCCAGACGTAAATTGAATGAATATGTTACCTAAATGTTGAAATAATTAAAGGAAACGATGAAAATGTTTAATGAAAATACAAGGAAACATTTATATCATATTTTAATAGATAGAAACAAGATCTATGAGAAAGAATGTATCTTTTCATCTGGGTCTTTATCCAAAAATAAACAGCATGCAATCAAATACATTCTTAGGATTTAAGTTATAGATAAATTTTGGTAGAAATTAAAGAATGCTCAGCATCACCGCTTGTACTGTAGGCTGGAAGAAATAAAATCTTGATAGTTACAGAAAGGGATATTTTACGCTTGGCAGAGGATGATCAGCCACACATTGTTTATGAACTAGCGAGGGCAGGAAGAGCCCTTCTGCTGAGAGCGAACCATCATTCTGGAGCTAAAAGGGCAGACTCTGAGCTAAGCATGCACAAAGATGCATAACTGAACAAGCACAGGAGGAAGAGTAGAGTTTGTCAGAGTTCATCGTGCATTACCGGATGATTCCAGCTTATTTTTACCGATGCTGCTGCTGTCATGATCCATGTGTGGTCATGCAGAATGTGCACCTCTACAAACCAGGTGGGCAGGATGAGCAAACAGGACGCAGCTGCACAACTGATACTGCCTGGCTTGTCTAACCGATTGCAGTACAATAAGGAATTTTAAAAGTCTTACTGAACTCCCACTAACATTTTTATTTAGTCTCGTCAACGAAAACTCAAACCCATAAGTCATCAAGTTTTTGTCATCAAAGATCCAGGTTTAGCTTGCGGTTCTCATTATCGTCATGAATAAAAGGAGCGTCAACTACATAATTTTGTCATAGTCATTATTGACGAACATTGGCTTCCCTTACAAATAAAAATAATAAGTGAAACATCATTATATTCAGTGTAAAGCCTTGACTAGAAACAGCCAGACAAACATGGAACCATGGCACAATCTCAACTTCTAACTTTAAAGGACTTGCAGAGGATGAAGTTTTAATGAATTATAAAAAGGAAACATTTTAAATCCATTAGCTTTTTTTATCTGAAAAAGACAGACATGTACAGGCTGTTCATCAATAAGAGTATTTTTCTGAGAGTTGGAGTGTCTTTATCTCCAATTCAGCACAACAACACTGATGAACCAGATCTGTGCCATCTGAACTCAAATCCAGGAAACAGAGGTTCAGTAAATGTGGCGTTGAAGGTGTGGAGGAGAATCAATGATTCAGGTGACACTTTGTAGAAGGAGAGAACGCCAGCCGGACAGTCCACATACACTGCTACTCTGTTTGAGATGGGGGAGGAAATATGTGTTTCTATGTCATTGTGCCAGACAGAATACCCATCATCAAAGCAGCTTAGACTCCAGGACTGATTATTCCTTCCAAACCAAGGTTCTTTTCTCTTGCTATTTCTGCTGTAACTCACTGAGATATCAACTCTCCCTCTCCATTCAACCTCCCAGTAATGGCGGCCAGTCAAAGCATTTGTACACAGCAACTGAGGCCAGTAATCAAATTTGTGTAAATGATCAAATGTCACTTTCCTGTTGTCCTCAGAAAGTTTCAGGTATCTGCTCACTGCATTTGTGTCGAATGTGAGTAGACAGAAGTCTGTTAAAGAGAACAAACATAACCAAATTTCAGCTTTTACCTTTTTATTTTATTTTTTTTACACTGCAATGGAAACTCCTGAAAAGGTGATGGAACAGTTAAACATTGGTTTAATCTTAGCTGCTTCATTTATATGAATCACACTTACATCTCCAGGGACCAGGGTTCAACCATCGGATTCCAGCAGGCTCCACCCTGAAAAGGGGAGGTCAGATCATCATTTTCAGCATGCAAACATGGATATTACATGTGTCTCAAACATACTATTGTCATACATTATAAAATGGTGCTTAAAACATTGCAAACTTCAGATAATGCAGTGAGGACAGTTGGTACTGCTGTAATTAAACATATTTCACTAAACAGAGAGGAGGAATGAAATTCCTGCTCAATGATAGTCTCAGAGGTCAATTCAAACTGCAGAGACTATCATAAAGATGAAGGAATACACCAGGCCAGTCCAAGAAATTGTTGTGGAGAAGTCTAAAGTCTGATTTGGATACAGAAATATTTTCCAAACTTTAGACATCCCAAGGAGGACTGAGCAAGTGATAATATTGACATGGAAGGAGCATCAGAGCACTGTAAATCTACGAATAACCGGCCATCCCTCTAATCTTTCAGCTCAAACAAGGAGAAGACGGATTAGAAATACAGCCAAGAGACCCATGATCACTCTGGTTGAACTTCAGAGATCTACAGCTGTGGTTTCAGACTCTGTCCATAGGACAACAATTAGTCGTGTACTGCATAAATCCAACCTTCATTGAAAAAAGCCATTTCTTAAATATATCCATAAAGTTTACCACAAGCCACTTAGGAGAAACACCAAATATGTGCAAGAAGGTGCTCTGTTAAGACAAAACCAAAATCGAACTTTTTGGAAACAATGCATGTTATGTTTAGTGTAAAAACAACACAGCTCATCACCCTGAAAACACCATTAAATTACAACTTTATAGCTTTATGTTTTAGGCCTGAAATTAGGCAAAAGGTCAAAGTTCAAGGGTCCAAATACTTTGCAAGGCAATGTATATTATCTATTTGGGAACGTATCAATTTCTCAATGAGAGACTAGATTCCAAAGTTCACAATGTAAAAGATAAAACAACTTATTGACACATCTTATATTATCTTATCAAACACTTCTCAGTTTCAGCTTAGAATAGGACATAAATAACATAAAAATAACATTATTTTACATTATATATTAACCCCAAAAAATGTAACATAACGTACGTCCATTGTCTACGGTATGTGTGCTGAAGCAAATGTAGGCTACAGTATGTACATCATACTAAAGCCTCTTCCCCACTGAAATTACCAGGTTAACCCGGGTTTTCAAACAGGGGTCGACTGGTTAACAATCGGAATTTGGCTTCCCTCCCATTGGCAAAAATGGAGGGTCTAACCTCCTTCTGGCAAAATGCCAATTTTAACACAAGTCACTTGCGAGTTGTTTGACCCGGGTAAACACACATTAGTGAGCTGTTCCCACTACCACTGAAAGCAGGTTTATCCCGGGTTTAAACAGGTTTTTCAGCCATTGGGAAAACGGTATATGTAAACCTACAACTGTCCCATTTAGCAATTTCCACAAACCCAAACTGGGTCCTTTGGGGGCATTTACATGAGAAAATGGAATGAGTTCTGAAAGAAGAACAAGAATTTGAGAAGGTTTGGAGCACAACTGACACACTCACCCCTTCTCCTCCCCTGACTATTTGGTAAATATGCTCAATGATAAAATATGTGCATATACTTCATTTACCTACACATTAGCTACGTTTACATGGACACAACTAATCGGATTGAAGGCCTGATCAGATCAAAAATGTTTCATGTA
>NW_015150911.1:46396-64040 GCF_000732505.1 Cyprinodon variegatus | reverse complement strand
GTACTGCATAAATCCAACCTTCATTGAAAAAAGCCATTTCTTAAATATATCCATAAAGTTTACCACAAGCCACTTAGGAGAAACACCAAATATGTATACATCATACTAAAGCCTCTTCCCCAATGAAATTACCAGGTTAACCCGGGTTTTCAAACAGGGGTCGACCAGCTAACAATCGGAATTTGGCTTCCCACCCATTGGCAAAAATGGAGGGTCTAACATCCTTCTGGCAAAATGCATGGCCTCTGTCCCTTGCTGTTTGATGTCTGGTGACAAATCACACTGGATTAGCATTGATAATGGGAGCAGTGCAACAAAAATCAGGGAAGTAAACAATGAAAAACAACATGTAAGGAAGCCAGGGTGTTCTAAATGTGATTTATTGTTTCGCTCCTTTGTCTGTCCCAATCCTTCTCACCAGTGCCGTGCCATTCTTATTAAATTTAAACAGGGCTGTTTTGGATTTTTAGCCAAGCCGGTTTTAAAACAAGGCACTTGCTAGCTGTTTGACCCGGGTAGACACACATCAGTGAGCTGTTCCCACTACCACTTAAAACCGATTTATCCCGGGTTTAAACGGGTTTTTCAGTCAGTGGGACAAGGATATATGTTAGCCTACAACTGCCCCATTTAGCAATTTCCACAAACCCAAACTGGGTCCTTCCTAGGTAAGTGCCAATGGGGCATTTACATGAGAAAAGGGAATGAGTTCTGAAAGAAGAACAAGAATTTGAGAAGAAGGTTTGGAGCACTACTGACACACTCACCCCTTCTCCTCCCCTGACTAGTTGGTAAATAATAAAATATCTGCACATACTTAACTGACCTACACATTAACAAACAAACAATATGCCAACATTAACATCTAAAACCAAAAATAACATTATTTTGATTAAATGTTTGGCTGCTACAACTGGAAATGTTCTAAAGCTCTCATTTTTATTGAAAACAAGACTAAAGTAATTATGTTTGAGCAAATAGTTATTGCTTGTTATCATGATTTAATGGTACAATTTGTATCTTAAAAATTTGGAAGTTAGATGAAATGTTACTTTTAATATTGAAAGTCAGATTTGTTCACTAATCATTTTTTAAATTGATGTATGAAAGGTAAAACATATATGTTTCCAGGATGTCCAACACATCCCCACTTGATCTACTTTTTATGTTATTAGTCAGATCTGCTTGAAAAGACTGCAGATGATCTGCTTTTAGCTGTTCCAAGGTCTCCACTGGTTCACAAAGGAAACTTCCATTTGAATTATTCTTTTGTGTGTGTTTTATATAATTAAGCTTTGAACTGTAGTCTTCTGTCTAAATCAGCTTACCACACAGGAATGGCATTATCTACTGAATTATTGCCAAGATTTTCTTTTTTTAATTTAAACAGGTGAAATTCCATACATTTACCTTTTACTATTTAATATTTCCCTAATCCTAAACCCCATCATACTCAGATGATCTGTTTCAGCAAGTCAGATTCATAACCCTTAGAGCACATTTCCCACTCTCCTTGCTCTATCAGACATTATTCTCACCAGCAGCATGTTCATCCATACCTGAGATCTTCCAGTTTCCAGTGTGGATCTTTAACTCCGGCCAAAAGCAGCTTCAGTCCGATGTCTCCGGGATGGTTGTAGCTCAGGTCCAACTTTTTCAGATGAGAGGGGTTGGAGTTCAGAGCTGAGGCCAGAGAAGCACAACCTTCCTCTGAGATCAGACAGCCCGACAAGCTACAGACACACAATTAAAAAAAGAAAAACCATAAAAAAACACCATCAATTGGTTATTAATAAGGTAATGATATAAATATAATGTATTTAGTTTTATAGGTCATAAAAGTAACATTTCACACATTCAAACTTATAAATCCTGAAAGTGAAAACTAGCAAAAAATAACAAATTCTGCAAAAAGAGATTCCTTTAAGTACGACGGAGTATTAGGGCCACACATGAAGAGAAAAAATATTTTTGCCATGACGAGATTAAACTCGACATGTCGACTTTAAAGTCGACATGTCGACTTTAAAGTCGACATGTCGACTTTAAACTCGCCATTTCGAGAATAAAGTTGAAATGTCATGTTGAGTTTAATCTCGACGTGTCGACAATAAAGTTTAAATTAGTTCAAGAGAGCCAACCGCTGCACAGGATACATGCACAGAATCCTATACAGTTGCAGCACGTCAAAGACTACCTTCACTCTTAAAACGCAGACTGCAGCTGTGGAGCGCGGTTGCTCTTTTCTCCAAACTTTGGAATGTCGAGATTAAAGTCGTCACGATATATCAACTTTATTCTCGAAATGGCGAGTTTAAAGTCGACAGGGCGAGTTTAAAGTCGACACGTCGAGATTAAACTCAACATGACATTTCAACTTTATTCTCAAAATGTTGAGTTTAATGTCGACATGTCGACTTTAAAGTCGACATGTCGAATTTAATCTCGTCATGGCAAAAATATTTTTTCTCTTCATGTGTGGCCCTAATACTCCGTCGTATTTAAGCCTTCTTCAAACTCTGACCAAATATAAACAGCTGGTCCTACTGGAACCATTATTCTGGTATTTAGGTAGCTTTAGATTGAAAACATTTACCTTAGAGTTTCCAGTTTGCAGTTTTGACTCTTCAGTCCAACAGAGATATTCTTCCCTCCTGAATTATGCAGGTTATTATTACTCAGGTTTAGTTCTTTAAGAGTGATGGACTGGGAGCTGAGAACTGAGGCCAGAGCTTCACAACTTCCTTCTAAGATGTCACATCGACTGAGTCTGAAACAGTGAGAATAATTTGATAATAAGCATCCATCCATCTATACACACATACATGCATATATACTGTACATCTATGCAAGAAATGATGCTAATACATTAATATACAGCACTGGTGTGGTTTCAAAGAGAATAAAGGTCAGATAAGAAGAGCTGCCATAGTTATTATTGAAATAATGTTTACCCCACCCTGTATAAAATCACAGTAATCTGAACCATGGCAAACATAAAATAGTCTTAAATCAGAGGCAACTGGACTTTCATTCAGTTTTTCAACACCTATTCAAAAGTCTTCGTCAATTCTGTCTCGCACTAAAGCAAGCTTTAGTTGGAGCACTTATGTTTTAAGCAACATAATCCTCCCACGCACAAGTCTGATTCAAGTCAAAGACTCTCCAGGGTTGTTGAAGTCTTTTGTTGTGTAGAGGTTTTGTGTTTGACTATTTTAGTCGTGATGTAAGTGCTTCTTTGAATGAGTTCTAGGACCAAATTGTCAGTGCTTGGAAGCTGAAACCACATTCCTCCCAATCTATTTAGTAATGATATTTCTCTCTTGATAAAGATAACTTCCTTGACCCCTCTTTTAAACCATCTCTGGCCAAAATCTAACAGTTTTGGTTGTCAAAGATGTGTCCTGTTATTTTTAAAGTATAAAGCAGATCATATTTAAAAGCTGTCAATAGATAGAAATTTGGTTTTGAAAGGACTGGAAACAAGAACCTTAAAGTTTCCAGTTTGCAATTTGGACTCTCTAGTCCAGCAGAAAGAATCTTCACTCCTGAATCCCCCAGGTTGTTGTTACACAGGTCCAATTCTCTGAGACTTGAGGACTGAGAGCTGAGAACTGAGGCCAAGGCTTCACAGCTTTGTTCGGAGAGGTCACAGCCACTCAATCTGAGGAGACAGACAGGGAGAAAAACAAATGGTCAAACAATGCATTTTTCTTAATTAAATTTTTATAATTTTCAGTTTCCCCTAGAAGGTCTAATTCATTTTATAAAAATGTTGCGATCCATTCTTGCTGATGTTGTAGTACGCCGCTCTGAAGACACACCCCTTGGCTGGAGGTTTTAAAAACCCTAGTTTCCCATATTTTGCCTATTTTGCAGGTGGCTCAAAGGCTAGACAAAAGCCCTTCCAGCTAAGGGCTATGCTACGTAGCAACCAAATCCCTCTGGAGAAGTCTGTGCTTGCTGGATCGAGTCAGACTGCCCTTTTCCTGCATTTCAGAAGGAGCTGAACGCAGTGTTTTTACTCTTCCACAGATTGAAACCGAGCGAATGAGGTATATCCTGAATTCTGCTCAAGCAGAGACAGGTAGAGCTAATCCATCTCTGCTAACCACCTAACAACAGGGGCCCTGATCGCTGAAGAAGCCGTTAGAAGCTGCTGGACTACTGTATAACCGCCTGTGAGCAGAGGTACAGAGCAGTGCCGTGGAGGTGCTTCTACAACCTGTGGCTACGTGCTAACCACCGCAGCTAGATGGGAGACTACCCGCGTGCTACCGTGAGTTATAAAATTAAGCCCCTTGCAAATCGCTTCTTATTGTTACATCGGACTGATCCAAATCTCTTTGAGTTGCTGTTGGATGAACGGACTGGACCGAAGACGGGTCTTCAGAACACCAGGCCGAGCTGAAGGCCTTCACTCCACTGAACCGAACTGCATCCTTCCCCCTCCTTCATATCTGATGCTTAATAAGTGCTCTGCTTGGGTAAACTATAGGTAGAGATAAATAGTCGTATTGGTGTTTTTATTTGAAATAAGATTTCTGATTCAACTGATGGTTAAAGGTTTAACTGAATGCTAATGCTCATTACAGATCGAACCAGTCACATGTTGCAGAAGCTAACTGCTACATCGTCAGCTAACCCTCTCTTTGTTTCAGTTAGACCCGACCAGAACCAAAACCCCTGCGGCCAGCTAAGCTAGCGGGTCTTTGAGTCTCATCAGAGTTTAATGCATTCCTGAGTCATTATTCATTTTCCACCATAAACTGAACGAAACTTCACTGTTTTGACTGCAGTTAACATCTGTATTAGGGTTTATTTACATTTTTTCTCCTGCTATTATAAAGGACACTTTCAAATGCATTAAGCCTTAAACTTCGAACATCCCGGACTTTAAAGGGACTCTTAAACCCCTCTTCCCGTTTTATTTCTTTAATTTTGCTTATTTTCAGTATTGTTTAGTGTTTTGCTTAGTTATTAGATATAAGACTGTGTGATTGTAGCTAATAAAGGTACCATTTTATTTTTAACCCGTGGTCTTTTGTGTTAAAAACACAAACCTAAAATACTGTGTTATACTGGCTGAAGGACAGATTTGTTGCTCTTCTTCCTTTAACAAGCCTTTGCACCATCACCATGTCCCTCCATACCTGAGAGTTTCCAGTCTCCAGGAAAGATCCTTGAGGCCATTTGACAGCATCTTCACTCCTGAGTCTCCAAGATCATTGTTGCTCAGGTCCAGTTCTTTAAGATGGTAGGGGTTTGAGTTCAGAGCTAAGGCTAGAGAAGCACAGCCTTCCTTTGAGATCAGACACCCTGACAAGCTGCAGAGACACAATTCAACACAAATGATGTAGTCATGATAAACTTGTGGTAGAATTTACATACACAACTGGAGTCCCGTTTATAAAACGTCTCTAAACTTTACTGAACCTACTGAAAGTGCACATATGCAAAACCTTTGAAAAAATCCAAAGAAAAATAAAAAATAAAATACAATTTCTTTTCATAGGATATTTCGGTTGAAACCTGATTGGACTGTTCTCCTGCTCCTCTAATCACAGATAAGACAATCCAATTGAAACCCAGCTTATCTAAGCTGCATTTCAGTAATAATAACAACCACTAGCTGAGTAAAAAGCAGATACTTCAAGTAGAGCTACCCCACTCTTACCTAGTCAGACAAAAAGAAGGGCCAACCTTCGCTGAGTAAAAAGTATATTACACACCTAGACAACTTTTATTGTCAGTTTATAGAAAAATGAAATTTCGTTTAGTACTGCTTTCTTAGACAGTAAATGAATTTTTCCATTTCATAAACTGCATCGGTGATCAAATGTAAACAGTGTGGAAGGAAAAAACATGGTCAAAAAATGCATTAATATGGAAGTTCAGAACACTATTATATATAGTGCAAATATTCAGTATTTTTGGTTTGTTGTTATCAATGTTATGCAGAGTCTGTAACATGATTTAGAGATTTTTGAACAGTTCAGCTGTCTGATGGCGAAACTGAAGAAGCTGTTTCAGAACCTGCTGGAACTGCTTTAGATGTTTCGAAGCCTCTTCCAAGAGGCAGCAGGGAGAACAGTCCATGGTGGGGGTGTGAGGGGTCACTGATGCTCTCCTTATTCTCCGCAGGAAGTACAAGTTCTTTTGTGCCCTTTTGACTAGTGAGGTGGTGTTTACAGTTTAGGTGAGGTTGTCTGTAATGTGCAACCTCAGGAATTTGCAGACCACTTCTACATATACTCAGTAGATCTACCCTACTCTTCCCTACTCAGATAAATATCATTTGTAACCAAACTTAACATCTCTGTATCTTTGAGATAAGGCACAGCACAAACATATAAGAATCCTTAATCAATGTAACACAGATAATGAGATTTAGCATGGCAGGGCAAAAGCCTAAAAATGCATCTTTCACAGCCATCGAATTGGACACTTTGATGATGGCATATGCAGTCTGTCAACACCTAACGGGCATCATGCACCAACGAGAAAAGGAGGCATCCATTAAAGGAAAGCTCTCCTTTCCTTCTCTTTCCCTATGCCCTGAGGGTGTAGCTTCAAATTAAGATTTTAAAGGCTTCTGTACTCGTTTCCAGGGAGAATCATGTTATATGCACTACCTTAATTTGACCCTCTTATGTGCTTGTGCTCACCCTAAACTCAGAGTTGATTAGCTGCTGAGTGTTGTTACCCAATTGATATCACCTGTTCAGGAATACTTAAACCAAATTTGATTTAGTTTATTTGTATAATTCGCAAGACATGTAATCTCAACACACTTTACCAAGACAAAAGAGTTGAGTCATACAGTCAGATTGGTAAAGGATGTATGGCAAAGGAATACATCTTATTGCATTGAGTCATTAATATATCTAGGATTGTGACTCCACAGCAGTAACTCATACCAAAAGCTGATAATTCTTACGGTGCGCTGAGACCAAAAGTGTTTTAGTCATCAATACATCTGATTTATATGGAAAGTCTATGCTTTCTCTTGGTGTAATTAAAAATTTTTTACCGACAAATATAGTTCATGGGAATCAAAGGGAATCAAATTTTACAGAATAAGAAATTACATCATCATTGGTAGCAGGTTTTGAATAAATGTGTGGTTTCAACAGGGTCAAGAGCATTTACCTGAGAGTTTCTAGTTTGCAGTTTGGACTTTCCAGTCCAATAGATAGAAGCTTCATTCCAGAATCCTGCAGCTTGTTATTACTCAGGTCCAGTTTTATGTGATTGGAGGATTGAGAGCAAAGAACTGAAGACAAAGCTTCACAGGTTCTGTCTGACAGGTTAGAGTCGCTCAATCTAAGGAGAAAAGGGAGAAACATCAGCTAACAATCCAAAAACAGTTAAAATTCTTTACACTTGCCAATAATGTTCTGATTGGAAAAAATAATGAATTGTCTGATTTAAATGACAACTGCTCATTTAAATGTTTGTTTTTCTTTATCACAAATTCCTTTTAAAATTTCCCATTATGTGAAATTAGTTTTCCTCTGGTTACCACAGTTGCCTCTGTAGGCTCTATTAGTCAGTTATTGTGAGTGTGATTCAGGTCATATTCTTTAAGGGTGGATGATAATGTTGTGTTCCTTTACTTCTTTAGTTAATTTTTATTTGCTATTTTGTACAGTTTGCATCTGCTCCATATGTGTTATTTACATCTACACTGTAATATACACATCAAAAACATGAAGTACAGTCGGTCCATGAGGCCCAGAGTTAAGCATCTCTGTTTTAAACTATTTTTTCAGGTTTTATAGCCTTTTGAGATCTGTAGGCTTTCATTACCTATTTTTTCAGAAACTGATACAAAGGAATTTTCCAAGTTTTGGACAATAAATGGCATGTCTATTCCATTCATTTGTATTTTTATCAATTCTATTATTCATGCTGCCTGTAGTGGTAATACGGATCTTTATAAATAAACTAAACCAATTTGAATTAATAAGGTCTTCATTATTAACAATTTCTCATAATGAGAAGCAATGAGGTAACAATCTTTGTACTTACAACATTTTACTGGAGACTTTAACTACTGGCAGAAGCCTCAGAAAAACCTCCTCTGAAGCAGAGTATTTCTTCAGGTCAAACACATTGAGATCTTTGCCTGATGAGATTAAGATGAAACCCAGAGCTGACCACTGAGAAGGAGACATTTCATCTGTGGAGAGATGTCCTGAAACCAAAAAGTTTTGAATCTCCTCCACTAGAGAGCAGTCATGCAGTTCATTTAGACAGTGGAACAGATTGATATTTTTTTCTGCAGACACATTCTCACTTATCTTCTCTTTGATGTACTCAATAGTTTCTGGATTGGTCTGTGAGCAACATCCTGTCTGTGTCAGCAGACCTTGTAGAAGTTTCTGATTGGTCTTCAGTGAAAGTCCCAGGAGGAAGCGGAGGAACAAGTCCAGGTGTCCATTTGGACTCTGTAAGGCTTTGTCAATGGCTATCTGATAGAGAGAATTTTCTTTGGGCCCTTTAGATTTTATCTCTGCTTCTTCCAGTAGGTTGACACCAGAATTGAAGAAGGTA
The DNA here is from genome assembly GCF_000732505.1 of Cyprinodon variegatus. Taxonomy (NCBI): domain Eukaryota; kingdom Metazoa; phylum Chordata; class Actinopteri; order Cyprinodontiformes; family Cyprinodontidae; genus Cyprinodon; species Cyprinodon variegatus. Next base: position 55,481 of record NW_015150911.1, on the reverse strand, counting down.
AGATGAACATGAAGAGCAGCCACAAACTCCTGAACAGTCAGATGGACAAAGCAAAACACCTTGTCCTGGTATAGCGCTCTCTCCTCTTTAAAAATCTGTGTGAACAATCCTGAGTACACAGAAGCAGTGGTGATGTCAATGCCACACTCTGCCAGGTCTGATTCGTAGAAAATCAGGTTTCTTTTCTGCAGCTGGTCAAAAGCTAATTTTCCCAGAGACTCAATCATCTGTATGTTCTCTGGACTCCAGTGTTGATCTGTTTCAGCTCCTTCATCATACTTGACCTTCTTCACTTTGGTCTGAACCACCAGGAAGTGGATGTACATCTCAGTCAGAGTGTTTGGCAGCTGTCTTCCCTCTGTGGTCTCCAACACATCCTCCAGAACTGTAGCAGTGATCCAGCAGAAGACTGGGATGTGACACATGATGCGGATGCTTTTAGATGTCCTCATATGTGAGACAATCCTACTGGCCTTCTCCTGACCTCTGAATCTCTTTCTGAAGTACTCCTCCTTCTGTGACTCAGTAAACCCTCTGACCTCTGTCACCATGCCAACACACTCAGGAGGGATCCTACTGGCTGCTGCTCGTCGTGTGGTTAACCAGAGGAAAGCAGAGGGAAGCAGTTTCCCCCTGATGAGGTTTGTCAGCAGAACATCCACTGAGGTGGACTCTGTAACATCAGTCAGGATCTCCTTGTTGTGGAAGTCAAGAGGAAGTCGACTCTCATCCAGACCATCAAAGATGAACAGAACCTGGAGGTTTTCAAAGCTGCATATTTCTTTGGTTTCAACAAAAAAGTGATGAACAAGTTCCACCAAGCTAAACCTTTTCTCTTTCAACACATTCAGCTCTCGGAAGGCGAAAGGGAATAAAAACTGGATGTTCTGGTTGGCTTTCCCTTCAGCCCAGTCAAGACTGAACTTCTGCGTCAATAGTGTTTTACCAATGCCAGCCACTCCCTTTGTCATCACCGTTCTGATTGGTTGATCTCTTCCGGATGGGACTTTAAAGAGGTCCTCTGTTCTGATTGTTGTTTCTGGTCTGTTTTGTTTCATGGATGCTGCTTCAATCTGTCTGACCTCATGTTCTTCATTGACCTCTCCAGTTCCTCCCTTTGTGATGAACAAATCTGTGTAGATCTGGTTTAGAAGGGTTTGGCTTCCTGCTTTAGTAATCCCCTCAAACACATACTGGAACTTCTTCTTTAGACCAGATTTGAGTTTATGTTGACAAACTGCTAAAAGATTTTCTGAATGAAACAGAAATTAAAATTAAAAAGGAACACAATCAGCTAATTTGTTTTTCACTAACTGTAATTACATCTCTATAGACATCAGTAAATGTTTGATTTATCCATCAGGTTAAATCTTTGTAAAAATCCTCTTACTGTTCTGCAGGCGATCAGCCAGCTCCTCCTGCTTCATCATCCTCAGGAAGTTTAGTATGATCTTCATTAATGCCTGTCTGTTGCTCCCACTCAGCTCTTTATCCTCACCTTCCAAAATCCCAATATCATCCTTCTGACTCTCTATGGATCCTGGCTCATGCGAACTCAGAACCTTCTGTATCTTTTTCAGCTCCTTCTTCACAAATGTGACAATATGGTCCTCCAGCAGCTGTAACAGAATATTTTATGGAAGACACATCAGATTTAAGTAATGCAGCCAACATCAGAAAAAGGATGTACAGGTTGACAGTCTAGTTGTTGAACATTTACAGACCACAAATATGGAGTCAAGCTGGGCTTTAAGCTGCTGGGAAGATGAATCAATTTGAACATCTGAGTTCTGCAAGTCCACTCTGTGAAAGAACCAGGAATCATTATAAGAGAATAAAAATGAACATCTAGCTTTTTCAGAGATTAGATCATCAAGTGTAGCACTGCTAAAATCTTGAAACAAAAAGAAAAATGTAACTGCCCTTGTTGTTACTCGTACCAGGTGCTTGTATACTCTTATGTGTTTCTCTAAACTTTTCTCAACTACTTTAAAGTATTTAGCACTTATTTGAATCAATTTATGAATATTCCTTATACCATGTTTAGTAGACTAAATAATCAAATTTTCAAAAAAATATTTAAGATCCAGAGTAAGCAAATTTACCTTTTGGCAATTTGTTTGTTATATGAGCATATTTTATATTAGATCCTGTTTTTTAGGTGGAGAAAGGACATACCCATGCTTTTCCAAAAAGATGTCTGTATAGGTAATGTCCCTCATTTCACAATGAGGGACATTGCAAAGCTCACAAAGAAAAATAAACAAAAATTATTGAAAAATTGTATCTTATCTTATAATTCACTGTTTCAGCTTAGACAATGACAAACATTATTACCACAATATAAGATTTACATTTATCTGACACAATGAGAAGCCCTAAATATGAAGCCCAAAGATGCAACATAACTGTCTACATTATGTGTGGTAATACAGATATACTGTAGGCTACTGAATGAACAGTATACTATGTAGCCCACAATTGTCCCATTTAGCAGGGTTGGGGGAACTGGTGCCTGAGGAGAATTTGAGAATAAGGTTTGTAAAACATCGAAGCTTTTAAATATGGTACTTTTCCATTGCTGTCTATTCATTGTTACCTGCTGCGGCCTCCAGCAACCAGCTGTTCTCACCACCTAACCTAGCATGACTAGAGAAGCCTCCACTGAAGAATAGAGAAGTGCAAGAAGCCAGCAGGGGAGTCCAGAGGCTGGTTGACTCTGGGAGCAGACCAGCTCCAGCGGAGCTACCGGATGGTCTGGCCTTGGAACCAGACACACAGGGAAGCCATCTGGCATCTACCCTTAGAACACCACTTTATGTACCTTTTCTACAGCTTTTACTTGCATTTCCTTTAAAAACTGAAGGCTAAATTGAACAACTTAGCTACACGGCTCCTTCAGCAGCTACATTAAGTTCTAAAACCAAAAGCTTTCTATGATACAACTGCTAGGCTTTTCTTTTCTAAGCTTCAAAACTTTGTGCACTTTGTTTACTGTCAAGTGGTCAACATTGGAAGGCTACATTTACAAAACGTAGCTACACTTCACCTTCCACAATTACATTTAACTATAATCATCTGACTAATTATCAGGTCATTAGTCCTGGAATTCTAATTTAGGACTAGCTATGAGGTAGAGTGGACACAGTCCTGCTTGGACGGCACTGACTGTGCAAACAACCTAGGAACTTAAACAGGAACTACATCTAAAATTTAGATCAATAACATTAGACCAAACGCATTCTAGCCTGTTCTCATGGCCTGCTACTCAAACCATGACACTGAAGACTTATTGTTGAGGTGAACTGTAAGCGGACAACTCCACCCAGTTAAGGGAAAGAGGACAAGGAAAGCCACCACACTGATAAAGAAATACGGACAGATAAACCCAAACAAGGATCCTCAGAGATCCAACTATACTCATTACATATACATCCACCAACCACCTCTCATATAAGGAAAAGATAAATATGGACAAAGACAGCCACCACACTCATAAATAAATAAGGGCAGATAACCCCAAACAAGGACCCTCAGGGATCCAACTACACTCACAACATAAGCATACACTTCTGACAAACACAATTTTTTTATTTTTTTCATGGCCCACCTCACTGTGGACCTTACCAGTGCTGGGTTAGCCCATGGGGATGAGAAACCCGGGTAGTGACTACCGACATTATACTGTACCTTCCCTTTTAACAAGCCCAGGCTATCATGATCTTGGCACTAATGACTGGCTTAATTTCTAATTTCATTCACTTGTCTAACTCTGCCTGCTTTCTCATTACTGCTTATCTGATCTACCTGCTCCTGCCTCTATTTAAGCCGCCTGCTATCATTTATCAGTGTCAGATTATTTCTGTTGAGCCAGAATTGTCCAACTACTATGCTGAAAATAGTTGAAGTGAGTTAAAAGACTGAACTTTAGTTTTTCGGCTGAGCATTAGAGCTATTTCGTTAGCCTTGTTAACTCTTAATGGCTATTTGTTTCTTTGAAGTTAATCCCGTTCTCCGAGAGCAATCTCGCATTGAGATTGCTCAGATTGTTAATCCGTTTCATCTGCTTTGGTGTTAATGAATTTAAGAACAGGTGCCCTAGAGGGGCAACAACGAGACAACTATCAAACTGACTCTTTTTAACCAGTTTTGCATTTGGCTAGGGTCACTGTTACTACTGTTTGCATGAGGCGCTACCTGGCCCCTACAGAGGTTGCACAGGCAGTCCAACTCCTCCAGGATGGCACATCAATACGTGTCATTGCCAGAAGGTTTGCTTTGTCTCCCAGTACAATTTCAAGAGCATGGAGGAGATTGCAGAAGACAGGAAGTTACTCCAGGAGACCTGGACAGGGCCGTAGAAGGTCTACAACCCATCAGCAGGACCAGTATCTGCTCCTTTGTGCAAGGAGGAGCAGGAGGAGCACTGCCATAGCCCTAAAAAATGACCTCCAGCAGGCAACTGGCGTGAATGTTTCTGATCAAACAATCAGAAACAAACTTCAAAAGGGTGGCCTGAGGGCCCGACGTCCTCTAGTGGGCCCTGTGCTCACTGCCGGGCACCGTCGAGCTTGATTGGCATTTGCCACAGAACACCGGATTTGGCAAGTGCGCCACTGGCGCCCTGTGCTTTTCACAGATGAGAGCAGGTTCACCTTGAGCAGATGCGACAGATGTGAAAGGGTCTGGAGAAGCTGTGGAGAACGTTATGCTGCCTGTAACATTGTTCAGCATGACCGGTTTTGTGGTGGGTCAGTGATGGTCTGGAGAGGCATATCCATGGAGGGAGGCACAGACCTATGCAGGCTAGACAACGGCACCCTGACTGCCATTAGGTATCGGGATGAAATCCTTACACCCATTGTCAGACCCTATGCTGGTGCAGTGGGTCCTAGGTTCCTACTGGTGCACAACAATGCCCGGCCTCATGTGGCGAGAGTATGTAGGCAGTTCCTGGAGGATGAAGGAATCTATACCATCAATTGGCCCCCGCCTGAGCTAAATCCAATGGAGCGCCTCTGGGACATTATGTTTCGATCCATCCGACGCCGCCAGGTTGAACCTTAGACTGTCCAGGTGCTCAAGGATCCCCTGGTCCAGATCTGAGAGGAGATACCCCAGGACGCCATCCGACGTCTCATTAGGAGGATGCCCGGCCGTTTTTCGGGCAGGCTTCCCGGCCGTTTGGGCCATACAAATTACTGAATACCATTTTGAGTTGCTGCAATGAAATTTCGGCAAAATGGACTAGCATCATTTTTTCACTGTAATTTTTGGGGTGTCTTTGAATTCAGCCCTCTGTAGGTTAAACATTTTCATTTCCATCAAATGATGTGGCATCCTTTTGTTCCAAACATATCACCCAGTCCATATCAGTATAAACAGCATGATTTTTTTCCCCATTGAGATCTGATGTGTTTCTAAAGTGTTCCTTTAATTTTTATGAGCAGTGTATATATATATATATATATATATATATATATATATATATATATATATATATATATATATATATATATACTTGTTTGACAAGATCTATGCTTTTTATTGTCTCCCACACACACTAACTGCAGCAGATTTACCAGTCTCCATGTCTGCATACTGCCCTTTGCATGAGTCAGGAGACAAACACCCTTTCGACACATAGGCTCCCAAGAGTCAGAACAAGAACCAGGGACCTAACTAAAACTCAAAAACAAACAAACATTAATAACCAACATGAAAAAATAGGGTTAATTATCTGGCCCGAATAACTGGACTATATAAAACCGACCGAACAGGTAAATAGCATGAATGATAATTAGAGTGTGGGAAGGGAACCAAAGATGAATGTAGTGAGTAATCAGAGCAGTTATTAGGGCTGCGATCATGACAAAGATATGCAGTGTAAAAAAAAAACTTGTTTTTTATTATTGCATGTTAAAATGTTGCAGGGAATTTGAAGATGAATTCTATAAGTTAAATAAGCTCTGGATTAAAAATGATAATAAGGGATACATTTTTGGTAGTATTTTGATCCTGCCAAGAGATAAATATAAATATCAGACTGATAATGGTGAAAAACAGTCTGAATAAAAGCAATTTTCAGTAATATTTTAAAAAGTACAGTTTGACATTTGATTAGGCTGTGCATTAATTGAATCCAAGGGGACCTAAAATATTGTAAAAGTTACAAAAACAAAAAAAGACAAATATAATAACATCTTATAATTTAATTTTAATGGGGTTACTGGAAGCTTTATGCATATGTAACTCATTTACTGCCTGCAGGAATGGAGCCCCTCTTGACTCCCCCTCGGTCCTTTGGGGAAGGGAAAGAGAGACTCACTCCCCCACTCCTTGCTGAAGGAGGCTGTAAACTCATAGTAACTAGTAAGTAAGTTTAAAGGACACTGATGATTTAATATCGATAAGAAATGTAGCTCTTGAACATTTTTTGTAATTGCTTTCACTTCACATAATTGTGACGTCTGGGGCAGGACAAAAAGAGTCCTGCCTGATGTCTCTCTCGTCTGACCACTTTGAATTGTGAATTCTAATTTATTTATGCAACCCTTTTTGCTGAGGCAGGCATGAAGTTATTTCCTCTAAGTTTTTTTTTCTTTCTGTGACATGATAAGAAGTTGTGAAAAATGTAATGAAAACACAGTTTGGATGATGTTTACAAGGTAAAAGTGTAGCTTCGACTTTAAATTCAAAAATAATTTCTCTTCAGACATTATTTTCTGGGACAGGAACATGGAGTTTAATTTCATTAGTCGGTCAGTAGCCAGACCTGGTGAATTTCATCATTGAAAAAAAAAAACATCAGAGCAAGCTTGAGTCCCAATATTTATTTGACTCAAATGAGAGAAATTTGTTCAAACATTTACAGTTTTGATAAAGCTCACCTGTCTGAGGATGGAGGTCCAGAAGATTTAAAGTCAGGGGGCAGAGGCCTTGATCGATCACTCTTGAAGGACACATTGCTTAGTTCTTGATCAAATTTAAATGTCTGTTGGGTCCTGACACAAAAAAGAAAAAAATAATCTAATTTGAGATATAGTCCAAGGAATTAAAAACAGACAAACTAAAACATCACAACCTTTTAAAATAGTAGAGAGAGGATCAGGTGGGCTCTTAGCAAAGATGGCCGCTTAAAAAGATGATCCATTACCCCAAGCCAAATATATTTATATCGTTACTTTAGTCCGCCCATTTTTGTTGAAAGGACTGTATTTTGGGTGAGAATAACATTTCCAAAGCTAAACTGATTTTAATACCAATGCCTGGATGTGGTACTAGAAAGATTCAACACCCCGGTCCCCTGCCCGAGCAACAGGCTAAAATTAACAAGAAGATGGATACGTATGTTAGCAAAGGCCTGATTGAGCCACAGCAGGCCAATGCTAATGCTACATCCATTGCTACAACAAGTGCCGCAGCCAAGGGTAAAGGGATAATAACGCTAGAGTTTTTGGTCCCTTACATACAAGCAATATGTGACTCAATTGCGAACATTGAAGAAGACATGAGAGATATTAAATCGTAAATAGGGGAAATCAAGGTGAAGCTTAGAACACTGCCATCACGTGTGATGACATGGAGGAGAGAGTGGTTGTGCAGGAAGAAAGCAGAGGACCATTGGAGACTGAGCTGAGGACTGAGGAATTAGAAAGAGTGAGAGCCCATTTGGAAAGTTTGGACAATAGAGGAAGTAATATTTAAAATATGAGTCCAAGGAAGGCAAGGGCATGATAAAGTTCCTGCAGCATGAGCTTACAGTAATGCTGGGCCACTCGCTTGGGGAGCTGGTGATACAGCGCATGCATTGAGTGGGTACGGCTAGACAAGGGGTCGGCAACCCACGGCTCCGGAGCAGCATGCGGCTAATTAGCATCCCCCCTGAGGCTCCCTGGAGCTTTTTAAAAAATGTATGAAAATCGATTTTTTTTTTGTATGGTTTGCAGGAGGTCAATCAAAAATGTATTATGTTTTCCAATGCTGTAAACATTTGTATAATAAATATATTTAAACAATAATTTGCCTCACAGCCATAGATATCAGTGGTCATCACTTGCAACCAGCGTGGCGCGGTGCCAGGCAAACAAAGCGGTGGGTGTGTCTCAGACCATGGATCCCAAACAGAAAAAAAGAAGATAGCTAATGAGGAAAGAGGATTCAAAGAATGGACCAAATCATTTGGTCTTGGTCTTTCATGATCATTTTTGCTTTTTTAATGAGAGGTTGTCAAAAAATAAAAAGAAACATTTGGAAAGGCATTTCCAGGGAAGGCTAAATATGCAGCCGACCACCAAGTTGGGAGTTAGAGAAAAAGTATGATTGCAGAACTTCTGGATAAATTAGAAGAGCGCAAAGTTGGATTTAAGAAGTGGATTGCATCTCCAAACTCCACTACTGCTGCTAGTTTTGCTGTAAGGATGGAAAACCATCCACAGATCAAACAGGTAGCGCTTTGATGCAGGTATCTGAACTTTCTTCCATTTTTTCCCCCAAATCCTAAAAATATAAATCAAACCAAGGAACGATGGTGACGGAGGATGTGGGATTTCAGGGTTAGAGAGCTCTGCTCCGAAGGATGTCAGTTCCTGCTTGGTTCCACATGACTCAGTCAACTCCACCCAACAGAAACACGTTCACCATAGATCCTCTTTATTGTGTTTCTATAATTTCATCAATGCAACAGAACCTAAACCGTGCAGTGAAGGGCTGTAAATTCTATGCTGTGCGAGCGTTCACTGTTCCTCCCTCACTGCTATGTGACATTTGCTCCAGGATTAACATTTAACAATGAATGCTTATTATATATTTAAGCCCACATAGTCCTTTTCTATAGTGGGATAATACACTTAGAGCCTGTGTTGCCATACATATTTTTTGTCTTTAAAAATAATTATTCAGTTAATTTCTTTTCTTTTAATTTCACCCATTCTGGAGTGTGTATGTCGCCCCATCCTATCTCAGAGGGGACTTGTGTCATTTTATACAAACCAAGTGGGGACTTTCAACAACTGAATTATAAAAAATGCCACACATTTTAAAAGGTGCTCTGCCGATAATGCAAGCGTAGAAGAAGAAATGTGCT
>NW_015150911.1:35699-45869 GCF_000732505.1 Cyprinodon variegatus | reverse complement strand
TGGGTGTACTATTCCTTTAAGTACCTGTTGAAATAATATTTCAGAATGACTTATTTCCTAAGTTAGAGCAGCTGGATGCAACACACCTCTCTGAAGTTAAAGGTTCAGAAGATGAACGAATGGTCCTGGAGGACAAGGGGCTGGGATCTGATTGTGATGTGAGTGCTTCATACATCCTGACAGTAAAAAAATATAAAAAACACATTTCTGTTAGCTTCTACCTACATCCCTTATGGCATTTATAATATGGACACATATGTGCAAGAACCAGGCTAAATTCTGGCACCCAAATGTGAAAGTCTACAAGATAAAAAAACAGCTCCATGTTAATTGTCTATTTAGTTTTGATGCAGAAAAACTGTGTAGGAACTGAAATAACATTAGTAACAAAGATTCTGCTACATTTAAGCTAATTTTCTTAAAACCAATTTGAGACCCAATCAATGCCTACATAGCGTGACTAGTTAGTTCCATTAATCTGGGTTGTATATTGATTAAAAATCAATAAAGAGATTCTTTCATATTTGGTGATCATCCATCCTTCATTCTAGAATGAATAATGTTGAATGTTGATTGTCACAATCCAGGAAATGTGTTGGAAGCTGGTGAGTTTTTCCACATATGTCATGTTGGAACCAAGAGCTCTAACCAACAGGCTGGTGTCATTCTGCTGTTTTTGCAGCACTGACTTGCTGTTGGTGAGAACCTACAGATGCCATGCTGAGCTGCCTCAGTTCAGTCTGGATGAAGCAACCAAAATGAACAGCAACAGCTTTATAACCACATCTGTTTTGGTCTGATATATATGGACTATTAGAGATTGTGAGCTTACCTCTGAGCTTTGCTCTGGCTTTTATGTTCCCCACATAGAGTAGTTATAGAGGGAGGGAGTCCCTCCCCCCTGTCCCCACCTGGATCCATCCTGTTGAATTCACAACCACGTCAGATCCCACATTCACCTGCAAAAGAAAGATTAAGAAAAAAAAAAGAGCAAGAAAAACCAAGAAATCAATAATAAGGTAATAAAACGACAGTAATAATAATAAATAACAATAAAATACGAATTAAGAAAATAATAATAATAGAGGGATATTCATACGTAGATTACATTTATTTTTAACTGCTTTTTCAAGAGTACATGAGAAGATATGGGTCTTAATGAAGGAAAAAATCCAATTAAATTCATAGGACCTCTGTGGGACACATTATATTGATGGTGGGATGTGTGGGAAAAAGGGTAAATATAAGGTGTGATTATCAGTGAATCTAGTATGTCAGATTTAACATTATAAGTAAAAGTAATGCAATTTAGCAATTTATTAATAAGGTTGTAGGTATACTTAATAATAATAATAATAATACATTTTATTTAAAAAGGCGCCTTTCTGGACACTCAAGGTCACTGTACAAAAACATAAAAAGTGTCAGAAAAAATAAAAATAATAATTATAAAGACATTTAAAAACATTTAAAAAATACAGAGGCTGTGACAGTGAAATTGATATTTTTAAAGAGAATAAGCAACCTTGAACAGATGGGTTTTGAGTTGCATTTTAAAATGGAGAATTGAGTCCGTGTTTCTAAGTTGGGGTGGTAGAGAGTTCCAGAGGAGATGTTACTCTCTTGTTATATTGTTACCTGGCGTAATGATAAAGCTATTTGGACTAATCTTCATCTTTATCTAAAATATGTACAGATATTGATGACCACAACTGTCCCAAAGCAACCAAGGGAAATCTTCAGTTTAGTTTTCAATTTAGCAAATATGGAATAATTCAGTTTTATATTTATTTATTTTGAATTAAATTACATCATATTTTTAAGATGTCTCTTGCATTAGAGTAGAGGGACTAGAGGGAAAAGTACTAAGAAATAAAATGTTTTAATTATTGTTTTATAGTTTTCAAGGTAAGATCAATTCATTATTATGTTGTCATTCCTTCTCTATGACAATCTAATGCTACATTCACACCACACGTGATGGAAGCAGCAAAAACAGCTGATTTACATGCAGAGTCAATGGCTGACGTGCGTCAAGGTGCAGCAAAAGGTCATGCAGCTCATTTCGAGCACCAGGATCTGGTTTGATTGTCTCTGTAGTGCCTTGAGATGGTGTGTTGTTAATTGAAGCTATATAAATAAACTGAACTGAATTACTGTATGAAAACAAATAAATAGAACTCCAGCTTAGCTATAGCCCCTGTGTGGGCTAAAGCTAAACACTTTGAGGCTGTTACATTTGTGAAATGTCTGCTGTTGAGGTGCTGTTGCATTTTGTTTTTGTAAGCAAAAACAAACAAATCAACTTTGATACAAAACTTTGACACAAAGTTTATGTATTCTATTTCTTCACATTTAGTTGAGAGACTACAATTCGTAAGAAAATACATAGTTATGAATTTAAATATCTAAATAAATAAAAGGCTTTAAAATCAGTATTGCAGAAGTGGAATGTACCAGATGTGTTTACAGTTATCCTTGCATTTCCATGACAAAGCAGAAAAAGGAGAAGAGGAAGTGACCCACTGCTTTCAAGAGTTGTTTTGACTTGCATAAATTATCCTTACTCTTAAAATGTCTGGTTACTTGACTTATTATAAGTAACTTTACTCAACAATTAGCTTGTTTAAAACAAAAGTGCACCACAGAAAGGTTTTAATTTATTAATTTTTCCTTTCGTTTTATATCATTTATAGAGTTTTCTCTTTGAAAAGATCTGTTTTCACTCACCCTTTAATTTTCTTCATCTTGAATCTTGCTGACAAAAGAGAGAGACGGAGTTTCAATTCCCACCTCTGTGAGAGCTTTGAACACGTTCTGATGGAGGTGGGGGACATTGAGTCTGAGTGGACCATGTTCCGTGCCTCTATTGTTCAGGTGGCTAGTCAGAGTTGTCGCCGCAAGGTGGACGGTCGGTGCATGTCGCGGTGACAACCCTCAATTACACAGTTGGTCACCAGCGGTGAGGGAAGCTGTCAAGCTGAAGAAGGATTCCTATCAGGCTTTATTGACCTGTGACCCTCCAGAAGTAGCTGATGTGTACCGGCAGTCAAAGCGGCAGGTGGCTCAGCTGGTAGCTGAGGCATGGGAAGAGTTAGGAGAGGCTATGGATAGAGCCTTGTGAAAGACTGTGGCTTCGAAAAAATTCAGGTAACAATTCAGCGTTTCAGGGGGGGGAGCAGTGCAGTACAACCAGTATTTATAGTGGGCGTGGTGTGCTGCTCACCTCAAATCAGGACATCATGTGTCAGTGGGTGGAGTACTTTGAACTCCTCCTTAATCCAGCCAACACTTCTTCCATTGGGGAAGCAGGACCTGGGGTCTCCAGGATGTGTTCTCCCATCTCTGGTGCTGAGGTCACTGAGGTGGTTAAAGAGCCCCTCGGTGGGAAGGCCCCAGGGGTCGATGAGATTCGCCCTGAGTACCTTAAGGCTCTGAATGTTTTGCGGCTGTGTTGGTTAGCTCAACTCTGCAGTATTGTGTTTGACATCGAAGGCAGTTCCCCTTGATTGACAGACTGGGGTGGTGGTCCCCCAGTCCGGAGGGTGTGTTGCAAGTACAGATGAATCACACTCACGGAAACACACTCAATATGGAGTAACAGACCAGAAGTGTTGGGGGGAAAAGTGACAGTGGTCAGCTGCTTCACAAGGAAAAGTGTGGGTGTCAACCATGGTTGCGACATTCTGAATGAAACATACTTTTATATTGATGAAATTTTATACTGAAATGACTCATGGGCAGGAGGAATCTGTTGTCTTAATGGCATGTATGGATGTTTAGCTCTAGTAAATAAAAACCTGATGCAGTTTGGTCAGGCAAAAGAAGAAAGCAAGAAAATATGCAATTCATTATTATCTTTGAGGGCTGCACGGTGCAGCAGTGGGCAACACTGTTGCCTTACAGCAAAAAGGTGGTGGGTTAAATTCCTGGCCCAGGGTCTTTCTGCAAGGAGTTTACATGTTCTTCTCGTGCTTGCGTGGGTTCTCTTTGGGTACTCTGGCTTCCTCTCAGAGCCCCAAAACATGAATGTTACATTAAATGGCTTCTCTAAATTCTCCTTTGGTGTGAGTGTGTTGATAGTTCTGTGTCATTGTTTGTCTCTCTGTTGCCCTGTAATAGACTGGTAATATGTCAGGGGTGTACGTTGCCTGTCATCCATAGACTTCTGGGGATAGGGACCGGCCCCACCGCAAACCCTGACAAGGACTAAGCAGGAGAATATGGATGGATGGATAATTAGGTACAATTTCAGTTCAATATTAATTTATTGTTCAATGCTATCATCAAGTTTGCAGATGACACCATGGCGATCAGACTCATCATAGACAATGAAGAGGCTGCCTACAGGGGAAAAGGCGGACAGGCTGGCTGAGTGGTGCAACACAAACAACCTGCAGCCGGACACTGAAAAGACCAAGGAGCTCATCATGGACTTTAGCTTTAACCCTCACAAATCCAGTTTGTGTGGGTTGTGTGTTTGTGTTTTTTCCCTCCACCACCAGGTGGTGCCCGGTTCTCATTGGCCCTTCCACACACCTGCGGATGGTTGCCTCATTATCTGAGGACTCTTAAGCTGCTGACTGCCACTACCTAAATGCCAGAGTGTTTGCCAGTTTTGGGTACTCTAGCCAAGCTGAGTCTAACTCAATCTTTTTTCTTCCTTGAGCCTAACCTTATTGTCTTTGTCTTTGCCTCTCAGCAGGAAGTCATCCTGCTAACTGCACGTTTTGGCCTCCTCCCTCTGAAAGGATTGTTTGAGCTTCACACAGAGCAGGGGATAAATCTCCACACGAACCGTTCAAGTACTTCTGGAAATTTAAGTGGCAGTCANAACCTGGGGGGAGGGGGAGGAGCTATCAATAGTGACTTGGAAACTGTCGGTTTTGGAAAGAGTTGATTTGGTGCCAATGAGGAGAACCTCGGTTTTACTACTGTTTAATTGAAGGAAGTTGTTGGTGAACCAGGCCTTTAATTCACAGATGCAATTTGTGAGGGAAATACTAAAAATAAATGTAATGTTCCTTATTATGCAAAACTGATATTATAAACATTTCGTAACAGTCATCTGTGCCCTGAATTCTGTGTATGAGGTTCAAAAATAAAAAATAAAATCTTTCTCCTCTCTCATGCTTCGCCCTTTATGACGACATGGGGGGAAAACACCCCCGCATCTGATCTCCCCTCTCTAACAGGCACTATGTATCTTTCTGCAAACTGACTCCACGCAGACATGGCTAAGCTATGAGCTAAGCATGACAGGTGCTCTGTTTACGGCCTCATCAATGAGAAAGAAATATTTTAAGGACTGGTGTTTTGTCTTCAAACCAGTGAGTAACACTTAATTCATACGTGTTTTGTTTCATTTCATTAATTCATCCTTTAAGGATTTCAGTTTCCAATCCTTCTCAGTATCAACCACCTTGGATGACTGACTCGATCATGGTATTGCAGAGCTCATGTTTATGGCATAGACCTATGAAAAGTCAGCTGTTTGGAGGGGGAAATCTTGGGGTGTGGTAAAATAAGTCAACAGAGGCCGAGGTGTTAAGACGCTTCCTTGCCAGGAAAAGACAGGCTTGGTATCCACCAACCGGGTTATGTTAACTGCGCACCAACTCCTTTACTATATAGACATGTTTCTTTCTGTAAAGGTTCCCATTCAGACTGTTTTAAGAGTGCCTGTGAGCATCTGCTCATTTAAAAAGTCTTTAAGCGCACAGCCTCAGCTGCACACCTGGTTGCTTCAAACAGTGGGTCAGCAAAGGCCACATAATTCCCCCAAATATAGGGTCCTAAAGACGTCCCTATCATCTACGTAGGAATACTTAAAATTTTGCCGTTCAACATCTAATAAATAAGTCTTTTCTAAAGTTGTTACTCTCTTTTTATATTGCTACCTGGCATAATGATAAAGCTATTTGGACTAATCTTCATATTTATTTAAAATATGTACAGATATTGATGACCACAACTGTCCCAAAGCAACCAAGGGAAATCTTCAGTTTAGTTTTCAATTTAGCAAATATGGAATAATTCAGTTTTATATTTATTTATTTTGAATTAAATTACATCATATTTTTAAGATGTCTCTTGCATTAGAGTAGAGGGACTAGAGGGAAAAGTACTAAGAAATAAAATGTTTTAATTATTGTTTTATAGTTTTCAAGGTAAGATCAATTCATTATTATGTTGTCATTCCTTCTCTATGACAATCTAATGCTACATTCACACCACACGTGATGGAAGCAGCAAAAACAGCTGATTTACATGCAGAGTCAATGGCTGACGTGCGTCAAGGTGCAGCAAAAGGTCATGCAGCTCATTTCGAGCACCAGGATCTGGTTTGATTGTCTCTGTAGTGCCTTGAGATGGTGTGTTGTTAATTGAAGCTATATAAATAAACTGAACTGAATTACTGTATGAAAACAAATAAATAGAACTCCAGCTTAGCTATAGCCCCTGTGTGGGCTAAAGCTAAACACTTTGAGGCTGTTACATTTGTGAAATGTCTGCTGTTGAGGTGCTGTTGCATTTTGTTTTTGTAAGCAAAAACAAACAAATCAACTTTGATACAAAACTTTGACACAAAGTTTATGTATTCTATTTCTTCACATTTAGTTGAGAGACTACAATTCGTAAGAAAATACATAGTTATGAATTTAAATATCTAAATAAATAAAAGGCTTTAAAATCAGTATTGCAGAAGTGGAATGTACCAGATGTGTTTACAGTTATCCTTGCATTTCCATGACAAAGCAGAAAAAGGAGAAGAGGAAGTGACCCACTGCTTTCAAGAGTTGTTTTGACTTGCATAAATTATCCTTACTCTTAAAATGTCTGGTTACTTGACTTATTATAAGTAACTTTACTCAACAATTAGCTTGTTTAAAACAAAAGTGCACCACAGAAAGGTTTTAATTTATTAATTTTTCCTTTCGTTTTATATCATTTATAGAGTTTTCTCTTTGAAAAGATCTGTTTTCACTCACCCTTTAATTTTCTTCATCTTGAATCTTGCTGACAAAAGAGAGAGACGGAGTTTCAATTCCCACCTCTGTGAGAGCTTTGAACACGTTCTGATGGAGGTGGGGGACATTGAGTCTGAGTGGACCATGTTCCGTGCCTCTATTGTTCAGGTGGCTAGTCAGAGTTGTCGCCGCAAGGTGGACGGTCGGTGCATGTCGCGGTGACAACCCTCAATTACACAGTTGGTCACCAGCGGTGAGGGAAGCTGTCAAGCTGAAGAAGGATTCCTATCAGGCTTTATTGACCTGTGACCCTCCAGAAGTAGCTGATGTGTACCGGCAGTCAAAGCGGCAGGTGGCTCAGCTGGTAGCTGAGGCATGGGAAGAGTTAGGAGAGGCTATGGATAGAGCCTTGTGAAAGACTGTGGCTTCGAAAAAATTCAGGTAACAATTCAGCGTTTCAGGGGGGGGAGCAGTGCAGTACAACCAGTATTTATAGTGGGCGTGGTGTGCTGCTCACCTCAAATCAGGACATCATGTGTCAGTGGGTGGAGTACTTTGAACTCCTCCTTAATCCAGCCAACACTTCTTCCATTGGGGAAGCAGGACCTGGGGTCTCCAGGATGTGTTCTCCCATCTCTGGTGCTGAGGTCACTGAGGTGGTTAAAGAGCCCCTCGGTGGGAAGGCCCCAGGGGTCGATGAGATTCGCCCTGAGTACCTTAAGGCTCTGAATGTTTTGCGGCTGTGTTGGTTAGCTCAACTCTGCAGTATTGTGTTTGACATCGAAGGCAGTTCCCCTTGATTGACAGACTGGGGTGGTGGTCCCCCAGTCCGGAGGGTGTGTTGCAAGTACAGATGAATCACACTCACGGAAACACACTCAATATGGAGTAACAGACCAGAAGTGTTGGGGGGAAAAGTGACAGTGGTCAGCTGCTTCACAAGGAAAAGTGTGGGTGTCAACCATGGTTGCGACATTCTGAATGAAACATACTTTTATATTGATGAAATTTTATACTGAAATGACTCATGGGCAGGAGGAATCTGTTGTCTTAATGGCATGTATGGATGTTTAGCTCTAGTAAATAAAAACCTGATGCAGTTTGGTCAGGCAAAAGAAGAAAGCAAGAAAATATGCAATTCATTATTATCTTTGAGGGCTGCACGGTGCAGCAGTGGGCAACACTGTTGCCTTACAGCAAAAAGGTGGTGGGTTAAATTCCTGGCCCAGGGTCTTTCTGCAAGGAGTTTACATGTTCTTCTCGTGCTTGCGTGGGTTCTCTTTGGGTACTCTGGCTTCCTCTCAGAGCCCCAAAACATGAATGTTACATTAAATGGCTTCTCTAAATTCTCCTTTGGTGTGAGTGTGTTGATAGTTCTGTGTCATTGTTTGTCTCTCTGTTGCCCTGTAATAGACTGGTAATATGTCAGGGGTGTACGTTGCCTGTCATCCATAGACTTCTGGGGATAGGGACCGGCCCCACCGCAAACCCTGACAAGGACTAAGCAGGAGAATATGGATGGATGGATAATTAGGTACAATTTCAGTTCAATATTAATTTATTGTTCAATGCTATCATCAAGTTTGCAGATGACACCATGGCGATCAGACTCATCATAGACAATGAAGAGGCTGCCTACAGGGGAAAAGGCGGACAGGCTGGCTGAGTGGTGCAACACAAACAACCTGCAGCCGGACACTGAAAAGACCAAGGAGCTCATCATGGACTTTAGCTTTAACCCTCACAAATCCAGTTTGTGTGGGTTGTGTGTTTGTGTTTTTTCCCTCCACCACCAGGTGGTGCCCGGTTCTCATTGGCCCTTCCACACACCTGCGGATGGTTGCCTCATTATCTGAGGACTCTTAAGCTGCTGACTGCCACTACCTAAATGCCAGAGTGTTTGCCAGTTTTGGGTACTCTAGCCAAGCTGAGTCTAACTCAATCTTTTTTCTTCCTTGAGCCTAACCTTATTGTCTTTGTCTTTGCCTCTCAGCAGGAAGTCATCCTGCTAACTGCACGTTTTGGCCTCCTCCCTCTGAAAGGATTGTTTGAGCTTCACACAGAGCAGGGGATAAATCTCCACACGAACCGTTCAAGTACTTCTGGAAATTTAAGTGGCAGTCAGCTCCATCGCTCCTCAGAAACCAACCAAACCCCAGTAAACCCTGTCCGCCCTCCAACGAGTCAACCAAGTTCAGTACTAACCTACACCGACTGGATTCTGGGAAGGGCACCTTTTCTCCGGAAACGTGAGTCCCGTTTCAGTCTCTGTCTTTGCAAGTTGCCGCTCAAGTTTCCCACTGAGGCTGAACTAAACACTGAACTTCGCTTCTCACTTCCTGTTCCCGTCCATCAGTGTTCTGAGAAACACTGGATCCAACTCATCGTGTTTTCAATAAATCTGCTAAAGCTTTTCTCTGGTTCTCTGAGTTGTTTCTTGCATGTGGGTCAAATCCCTTAAAAAGATCATGACACCCCCTAAGAGCCATTACAGAAGCCTACGGACTAGAACCCCCAGTCACCAGAACAGTTTCTTCCCCACAGCACTCATGCTGCTGAACGCCTCCTGACACCAACTATAAGGACTGCCCCAACAATAAAATGCGGACTGTGCTCATCCAGGGATCCAACTCCACTTACACGCACTTTTCAACTATAGCTGTATATAATCTGCAAATCTTTTATCTGCTGTTATCTCTCATTATGTATACTGTATAATAACCCTATTCTATTCTATTCTATTCTATGAGTCTTCAAACAGCAGAGATTAAATGGTGTGCTTGAATATGAAGTGATCTTGCCGTTCAAGTATTAGAAAGCAGAAACAAACAGTAATAAATATCCTCAAGTCAAGGTTCTAGAAGGAAACAAAGCAAACTTACAGTTTGATGAAATGGTCCAAAGGGTTGAAAAACGAGATCTGAACAACAGACTGAGTCTAAACAAAGCTGGAATAGACCTGGAGTGTTTTCTGTCAGAACAAGAACAGATCAAAGTGAAAGTCAAAATAAAAATGCACTGCTGTTACGCAGTACTAATTTCTTCTCAGTTTCTGTTCCCTTCTATCGGATCTATGGAGGAACAAAGAAAATGAAATTGCAGTATCTATAACAACACAAACACACGTGATTTCAGAATTAGACATCCCAAGTTATTAATTTCATACACTCACCAGATCTGAACGCCCTGTTAAAAAAAT
>NW_015150911.1:33420-35674 GCF_000732505.1 Cyprinodon variegatus | reverse complement strand
AACAGACTGAGTCTAAACAAAACTGCAATAGACCTGGAGTGTTTTCTGTCTGAACAAGAACAGATCAAAGTGAAAGTCAAAATAAAAATGCACTGCTGTTACGCAGTACTGATTTTTTCACAGTTTCTGTTCCCTCCTATCGGATCTTTGGAGGAACAAAGAAAATGAAATAAAATTTTTTTGGATGTTGCAGTATCTATAACAACCCAAACACACGTGATTTCAGAATTAGACATCCCCAGTTATTAATTTCATACACTCACTAGATCTGAACGCCCTGTTAAAAAAATTCACACCCATGAGTAGAGGTAATGCAGCCTGATGATATTTACACCGCAGCGTTCCCCCCATGCAGGGGGAACGCTATCTGACAGGGTTAATAGGCCCGTCAGATACCGTTCCCCCCTGATGTTTTTTTACATTGAGTTGCAATAAATGCAAAACTCTCTGCAGGTTCTTGTCTTTGTCGTCCGCTCTATTCAGCTGGCTTTGGAAACACAAAGCGAGAAGGTGGGGGGCGGGTTATGGTTGGTAAGGGGTTACGGGGGAGAGAAACGCAAAAATAACGCAATAGTTACTTTTCTCTAGTAACTAGTTACTTTTATTGTGGAGTAACTCAGTTTGTTACTCGGTTACTTTTTGAAAGAAGAAACTAGTAAATATAACTAATTACTTTTTCAAGGTAACGTGCCCAACACTGCCTAACCTCTAGGCCGCCACCCCCCACTGTTTTACAATCGCAGCTTTTGTTGGTAAACAATAGAGGAAATCCTGGAAAGTCCAACTCTTTGACACAAACCCTAGGAAGATATGTTAATTTAGGATTATGTTAGTAGTACATTTTTTCAATAATTCTTATGAGGAGATATTTTAAATTTCAATCAAAGCCACGGTGTGGGATTTTTAGAGACAGCAAATCATCCAACTGCAGCTGCATGTACTGCTCCCCCCACCAATTCTACAAAATGGCTTCTGCAGCGTCTGCATCACTATTCTTGTGATGACTAGGTTTATGGCAGGCCATTTTGATATTTATTTTCTTGATTGAATATATAATCCAGATGTCTCAAATGTATTTCTTCGTAGTCACAATTAACATTTCAGATGTCTAAAATAACATTCTTCCACTCTAAAACAAACATTTAAATTATCTTAACTTATGTAATTCTTAATAGCACAAATGACGTCATGTTTCCTATTCATGTGTATTTGGCTTTTACTTCCAGATATTTAAAATAACATTCTTCCTATCTACAATAAACATTTTGGATGTCTAAAACTTAAGTCTGATGAGGATGAACTCTAATATCACGTCTCTATAATACAAATACTACTAGTCATAATGATAATTTTATATATCAAAAGAAATCCCATTCTTGATGTCAAAAATATATTTCTTGTTGTAAAAATTTCATTACAGATATCAACTACTTATTTTAAGAGTAGTTAACTTAGGAATCCAGAAATCTGAATTTTAATAATGTCATAAAACGGGACCCAGTATTCAGGCAAGACAGACAGTGGGAAGTTTCAAGACATTTAATGATAAAAAAACAAAAAAAAAAACAGAAGAGAAACGGAATGTGGGCAGCTGTGGAACAGCGGACCTGCAGATGGTACGGGGAAAGGAGGAGCATCGCCCACCACTGGCACTCTGGTTGTAAGAGAAACACAGATAAGTGAACACGACAATCTGACAGAAGATGATTATCCATGTCAGCCACTTACCTGGTTTAACGGTTCAGTTATCCTCCCTTTTATGAGTCCAACAACGAGCTCAGACAGACACGCTCAGATGGATACAGTCAGACCCACTGGTTGTGAGGAACAGAGACAAGACCTGGTACGAGGAAAACTGCAAAACTTTAAACTGGCTCCATCCAGGAGCCAGGATCACGGGAATTCAAACTGGCTCTCTCCACAATCCGAGCCAAAATCGAGTGGGCTCCACGGAGAAGAGCCAGGACCTGAGCTCCTCCCGCCTTGCTGAGCCAAACATGACCAGCCAGGACACGATTAGGAGACAGTAGACAAACACTAAACAGTCTTGTCACACAGGCCCCCCAAGAGTCAGGACATGAATCACGGACTTAACTAAAAATCTAACTTAAACAAACAAACAAACATGAATAGCTAATGATCTGGCCCCGATAAGTGTGCTGAACTGTATATAAATCAGAAGGAGCAGGTGAATAAGATGAATGATAATTAGAGAGCAGGGAGGGTACGTGTAGTGGGGGAAAAAGTATTCAAC
>NW_015150911.1:23379-33091 GCF_000732505.1 Cyprinodon variegatus | reverse complement strand
CGCAGCCCGCTCTGAACTCCAACAGGGCATGGCGTCACGGGTTGGAGGTCAGAGCGGGCTGCGGTTCGGGATGTAGCTTGCTACTGGATGGTTCTGTGAAGTTCTAAATAAATATACAGAACAAGCATACACGCCTCGTCTCTTATAGAAACGAAGAACAACACAACATTTGTGGTAATAAACCAATTTCCTACCTCTCTTTGGGGTTTTTAAACATGCTACATAAGTTGCTCTGCAGTTCAGGGAGCGAGAGAAAGGTGACGCTCGTTTATTTAAATTAGGGGGAGATGAGTTTATCTCCCGAAATTGTACAGTAATGCTTTTTCATTAAACAGATGCCTTCTCCATTAGATTTAGATCACTGTGATGAGACGAGTAGCCTGGCTGCTCAGAGGCTGGCAGCTCCCGTTCACTGCCTTTTGTTTTTGCCGAGGCAGGCAGAAATAGAATGTCCCCGTGCGCTTAGCAAATTCATTGTTTCACAAAATCGATAAGAGAATCAATAAGGAATCAAATTGTTTCGCAGAATCGATAAGGGAAGTCAGTCTGAATCCAACCGAATCAGAGCTGCATCTGGATGGACCAAGATGGACTCTTTTTTTTCTTTTTTTTTTTCTGAGCTTTTGGGACTTTTCCAAAAAATGATCGTCTCCCCAAGGTGATTCAAGTTTTGTTCATAAAGAACAATTTAGCAGCAGTCTGTGATGTTAAGTTTCACCTATGCTTTTATTTTAAAATGCCGACAGCTAGGGCCTGACAGGAAATGACACGGGGTTACCAGGGGTAACATTTCTTCTTTCACATCAGTGGAGTGTCAGCCTCACTCAGCTGTAGCTCTTCCAATTTGATGATGTGGTCCAGGGTGTAAACAGTATGAATCTGGAATGCAGTGGTGAACTACCTGCGGGGTTTGCGGAAATCACTGCCTCTGGTGTGAACGCACCATAATGTAGGTTGGTTACATTTTCGGGATCTTGCCTGTTTCTTGATTTTTTGGTGTGTTTTAGTTCTTCATCCTTGCAGGATGATGGCTCATACCATTCATACACAAGTTTAGGAACTGAAGGTTAGTCCACTGAAGTTATGTTTTTGTTTACTCTGATTAGCTGGCCTTACTTACCTCAAAATTAATTTGATGAAATGATATTAAAGCCACCACATCTGGAAGGCAACCAGATAAAGCAGTTTCTGTATATCATAAAACCTTATGCTCCAGCTTAGCTTTTAGTTGTTAAACAAATATTCTTCAAAAGAAAAAAAGTTTCATTAAACTAAGCATAAAATAACTCTCAACACTTTCTTTCCTACCTTCTGCTTTTACATAAGTGGCAGGATGTGTTCCCTATAAAACATTTGGGAAGGTGGGAGCACTGGTATTTTTTTTTTATTTTTTGTATGTTTTTTTTTTTGGCAGCCCCAAGTTCACCTCGGAGACGGACATAAGCTGTAATTATTACTCCTCCAAGGCTCATATTAGAGGACATATGTTATCTGTGATAAAGAATAAAGACAGCACGTGTGTTGAGCTGATGAGAACCACTGATCTGTATTTATACATTGTATTGTTGATTGCCTGAAAAAAGTGCAGCCACCGTCTGCCATGCTGGTACTCCCCACTCCCACGGAGACACGCATTAAAAATGCCAAAATGTGTAGCATTTGGCTGCAAAAACAAGCAGTTTGCCTGCTGTAGGAAGACATTCCTCATGTAATTTCACAGTCAGTGGATGTACTAACCTAGAAAATCGATGTATCCTATAGTATAGTATGTAGTGTAACATCTGTTACAGTCTGGCTATGTCGGACTGACTCGAAGATATAGGGTAAATTAACCTTTGACATTGTGACTAACGTAAGTAAATAGAAAGTAATTCACTGTGAAATGGCAATGTAGTTATTCTTTATTAAGTGGATGATGATTTTGTTGTTTATTTTTGTAGAGTTATTTCTTTTTTCCATTTGAAAAAGTGATGTGCTGAAATATATTGCATGTTTTATTGACGGAAAAAAAAACAACTCAAACATTCGACCACATATACACACACACATATACATATATATGTATGTATATGTGTGTGTGTATATACAGTGGGGCAAAAAAGTATTTAGTCAGCCACCAATAGTGCAAGTTCTCCCACTTAAAAAGATGAGAGAGGCCGGTANAGGAAAACTGCAAAACTTTAAACTGGCTCCATCCAGGAGCCAGGATCACGGGAATTCAAACTGGCTCTCTCCACAATCCAAGCCAAAATCGAGTGGGCTCCACGGAGAAGAGCCAGGACCTGAGCTCCCCCCGCCTTGCTGAGCCAAACATGACCAGCCAGGACACGATTAGGAGACAGTAGACAAACACTAAACAGTCTCGTCACACAGGCCCCCAAGAGTCAGGACATGAACCACGGACTTAACTAAAAATCTAACTTAAACAAACAAACATGAATAGCTAATGATCTGGCCCCGATAAGTGTGCTGAACTGTATATAAAGCAGAAGGAGCAGGTGAATAAGATGAATGATAATTAGAGAGCAGGGAGGGTACGTGTAGTGGGGGAAAAAGTATTCAACTATTCACCCTAGTTAAATAAACGGATATCGATGCATTTCATTCAGTCGGATCTTTATTTTCGTATCTTCGCAAAGAGAGAACAGTTCATCATACAGTCCCTACGGCACAGTGATTGGCCCTATTCTGACTAGACAGAGTTTGTCTCCCTTACTTATGTTGATGAAAAAACTGTGAAGGTTGTGTCAGAGTAAAAACAAATCACACACACTTTAACAAACCTTGAGAAACAATTTGGCTTGTTGTGTGAATAAGTATGTTTTATCTAAAACCAGCCCTCACTAAGACATTTTTTCAGCCCTGAAGGTGAAACAAACAGAGTATAAACATTTTTCACTGGATAAATAGCATAACTAAATCTGTAAGACAAGAGAAATCGAAAATTTCTGACCACAATACAGCAGGTGAATGAAGTGATACATTAGATCAGCTACTGGGGTGCGATCATGACAAATAAGGCCTGTCTAACTGCAGTTTTAGATACTTGCAAAAGAATAATGGGGCTCTGTTTTAAATCAGAATAGGCTGCCTGACTTGTCACATGTCTTATCTTAATAGCACTAAAGCATTCTACCTACTTACAATTACAATGTCCCTATCAAAATTGTATGTTAGAGTAATAATTTCATTTCTACCAGTATAAATTACATTATAAGTAATCCGGAGTCACATGTGAACTAGTAAGAACTACATTTCAAATATCTACAAATCTTTACTTATTTTAATTGGCCGTTTTAACATATATTTTCTTGAAAATATATTGACATATCTGAAATATGTATTTCAGATATCTTAGATAGTATTCTTCCTATCTAAAAGGAACATTTTAGATATCTGAAATGTAATTCTTACTAGTCCAAATGATCACACTTTTCCCTATTCATGTGTATTGGGCTGTTACTTGCACATATCCAAAACATTACTCCTATCTAAAATAAACATTATGCTCAGATGGATACAGTCAGACCCACTGGTTGTGAGTAACAGAGACAAGACCTGGTACCAGGAAAACTGCAAAACTTTAAACTGGCTCCATCCAGGAGCCAGGATCACGGGAATTCAAACTGGCTCTCTCCGCAATCCGAGCCAAAATCGAGTGGGCTCCACGGAGAAGAGCCAGGACCTGAGCTCCCCCCGCCAGTGTCCATATTTCATCTTGACATGATGACCAGAGAAGAGGATAAAGTTTGGCTCACAAGCTGCTTTAAGATCCCTGCAAGACACATGGCAAGTCACAGAGGTATGACCAACCAACCCACCTCTGTGTCAGGACAGAGCCAGACTGGATGAGAAAGGCTGCCCTCCTGTGAGCCCGAGACAAAGAGGAACCCTGCTGTGAGCCACTGAGACAATGAAACCTCTGGTTTCTCTGGCCCGACTGCTGAGCTGCAGCTGGATGAAACTCAAGCCTTCCAAATGGAAATGGACAAAAAGGTTTGCAGGTATGGCATGATTAGGGACAGAACAAACAATATGTCTTTTGATGATGTTGATCATTTCATGTGTTCACTGATGAGTAAGAACAAGAATAACAGGATGGACTGCATGCTACGCTATTCTATACAGTAACATGTGTTGAGCGGTTGCCTAAGCTTGGGCAAACTTTATTTCACTAAGGGTTTAAACACTGATATAACATTAGTGTTCATGTGTTTTCTCTTATGCTCATTACATTTCCATTACCAAGTAGCCTATGACTAAAAGTCATTTAATGGAATCCTGATGTCTATTTGCTGCTAGCTATTTCAAAGAGGGTAAAGAATCATTTCACTAAAAGTTATTGGTTCTCGATTTAGCAAATCATTTAATAAAACATTCTTTTGCCAAATAATGTTTTATTCTCCTCATGGAATAAAACATTATTCACATGGATTTGTGAATTGGTCTGAAAACATTCTAATTTCTCTAAATTAGTGACAAGCTAATTTGATCATATCCCAAATTCTTCCAGATAAACTTTCCATCTTAAACTGCTAATATGGTTTTACACCCTTTCCCCTTCCTCTTTGTACATAGTAGTTTAGTTAGTTGAGTTTCATTAGTTTTAGTTAAGAGTGTTAAACTGAAATATGTTTTACTTGGAGCTGAATGATTTTTGTTAATAAACTCTTGTATTTTGAACAGAAGTTGTGGTGAATTTATTCCATGTATGTGGAGTATTAACTGTTTGACCATAATTAGTGCTCTAATCACTCTTTCAGTTATTGTTCTAACACACAGCTAGTAGGGCATATGTTCATAAACAATAAATAAAAGCCAAAATAATATCTGATTAAATAAGATATTTCCACCCCTACCGGGGAGGGAAATAAACATCTTAAAGTATCATAAATGTAAATTTCCAGCTGGCTGGGAATTAAATAGAATATAAATCCACAACACATATATAACTACTGAGGACATATACATAGTATTTCTTTTTGTTGCCGTTGTCTCACTATATTGTCTTTTACATAGTTTCTCCAGAAGAGGGTAGCAGAGCTCTATTCTAAAGAAGGTTAAACCAACGTTTTCTTCCTGTTTTTACAGCCCCTACTTTCCTAACAGTCCCATTAAGGTCTGAATTGATGTGTAAATATTTTCCTTAAAAATACAACTGAAAGAATAAAATGTCTGACCTTATTTAACAGAAAGAAGGGTATAATTTGCATAGGTTTGTGTTCAAACTCAGCTTTTAGAGCAGGGGTCTGCAACTTGCGGCTCCAGAGCCACATGTGGCTCTTTGGATCATCTCCAGCGGCTCTTAAAATGTATATAAAGAGCTAAATAATGTACTATAATGAATACCAGAATTAATGAATGATATTAAAAGAACCAGAAATCTGTTTGAAGAACAATTTTTCTTTGAATTAATGAAGGAATTTTGTGTTTTCATATTATTTTAAAATTTCCTTTATATAATAAAAAGAATAAATAGATTTTTTTTTTTTTTTGTAAAGTGTTATATTTTGCGGCTCTAAACAACCTCGACTTGGTCATACTTGAAGCAAAATGGCTCTTTGGATATGAGAGGTTGCAGACCCCTGCCAGAGGCATTAATGCTGATACTGGCACTTACATGTTTTTGTTTGTAAACCTAAATAGAATTGTTAACTAAGCGTATTAACTCTTTAATTTTTCAATGAGCTGTTTACCTTTTTTTCTTGACTTGTAAACTTTTTTTTTTCTGCTGAGTGTACAGTAGGTAATATATCATTCAAGGGCTCAGCTAATTGGTCAAATGCCAAAATAAGATGTACAGTCATGTAGCAGTATCTTTGCTGAATGGCTGGATATAGATCTTGTGCTTCTAGACCTCACTGAGGGACGGGGGGGACTCCATTTGTAAGAGGCCTGCAAGTGATCAAAAATGCTAACTTACCCTATACGTTAAACGTTAAAACACCCTACCTCTTTTGATCAAACTACCTCCTTTTGATCAAAGGGTGTCACAATTTAAATATTGTATATCGCTAATGAAGGAGAAAACAAATACTCAAACAAGTTTATTTTAAAAAAAGGGGGGAAAAAAAGATGTATTCTACAAAACATTAAACAGGAACACATTGTGGCAAAACTACACTAAACAGCTTCCCTCTAAACCAGTCCATTTCTTTTTTTCCCCCTTTTTTTTATGTCTCCGATTCAGATTAATGAAGTTAAACCAAAAGCTTTAGGCTTCTTTTATGAAAACTGGCTGAGTCCTCATGTAAGGCATGATCTCCGATCAGCCGGTGCATCCTGTGCATCCACAGTGAGCGCACTCAATGATCCTTGCATATTCCAGCTTGCTCTTATCGACTCTGCAGATGCAGCTAATTCCAAAGATGGGGTCCGGTGTTTGGATGCAGTGCAGACAGCAAAGGTTCTTATAGCCGCTTCCGGAGGTGGCGCTCTGCTTCCGGAGATGGCTTTCTGCCTCTGAAGGTGACTTTCTGCTTCCAGTCCATTTTTGGTTTCCCCTGCTGCTCTCTGGAGGCCAGGAAGTTCTCCACCTGGGGAAGGAGTAACAGACTGCCTTATGACAGACAGACAGACACACAGATACTCTGGGTTGTAGAAATGCCAAGCCTCACACGGGAAGCACGTTGCTGGCATCTAGTGGTCGAGGTAACACCTAATTTTGCTTATTTGCAGATTAAATACCCATGTCTCTATTGTCCTTTATGAACCATTGGAAGTTAACTTTCTTGGCTTTCTTTCATTTTTTTTAGGCTAAACAGACCAAAATGTTTTATAAAAGACTTGGAAGTTAATGGTGAACCCCAAACTTGATAACAGAGTGTTAGATCGTCTGCAGGGAGAAGGGGGGGTGTTTGAACCGTAGGATAGAAGACGCTAACGGAGCAAGCAGATTACTGTGGAGTAGTTTTTCTCCTTGTGTCTCCTAGATCTATGCTCATCATCTTCAGAAGTTGCCATTTAGCATCTTCTGCTTTTAGTTTCAGTCCGGTACCAGACCAGCTTATGAACTCTGACCTCTGAATTGTTCTGGAATAGAAAGGCCACTGGACCTCAGTACTGCTGGAGCTGCTGACACGTTCCTACCTCCATCAGAGACTCTTTGATCTGGAGGGCCACGTTGTCTTTCTTGGCCTTCATGTCCTCCAACAGCCTGCAGAAGGACAGCGGCCCCAGAGGCTTCAGAGAGCGGTCCGCCTGGAAACAAAAACATTCAGAATGTCTGGAAGCTTAGATCGTTACGCTTTGGGCTGGACCAGACAGCACAGGGGCCACAGCAGGGCCATGCAATCTTAGAACCACGCTTCGCCATGAGCTGTACCTGGAACTCCGACCACAGGTCCTTTCCTGTGATGCGCACTACTGATGGGATATGGTGGTGGTCCATGAGGTGATAGGTCAACAGGATCCAATCTGGCAGCAGAAATATGACCTGGGCCATGTCTTTGTCTGCTGGTTTAGATTGGTCCCTATGGAAACGATCCACCACTTTCTGAAAGGGATGAGAAATATGAGCCCATGCATCAACCCAAAGGTGGAAACAATTACAGCAGACGGTCCGAGTTCTATAGAACCAGACGGGAAGATGCAAGTCCATGAAGAGGCAGGTCAGCCAGCCTTCCTACCTGCACACCAAGGGCCTCCAGCTTGGACCTCGGACGATTGGCGTTCAAAGGCTGATCGTCAAGCCTGAAGGTCACGCGTCTGGAATACAGGAAGTCACTTCGGTGCACAAAGGTTTCCTCCAGGACCTGTGGCGATACCACTCTTTGCCTCAGACCAGGTAACCCTTCGTAGGTTTCAAACTGCATCATCCTTTCAGTACCAGAGCTCACTGGTTTCAACCTGTGGACTGAACAGAGCAAAACCAGAATTAGAACCAGATCATTTTGTGAGAACAGAAGGACCTGACAGGAAAAAGTCCTAAAAAGCACAAACGGTATTAAATTGGAGGCAAATGGACCTATGTTTTTTTAAGACGTTTTGAAACCTCAGGTGTTAAGGTGCCAAAAAACTGAGCCAAAGTCCGGTTGCTGTGACCCGGATAACTGAGAATTTACACCGGCATTCCTGAAAAGCTTTCTGATTGTGATCGTCCTGGAGCCAAACAGAAGAGCCTGAACATCAGAAGACAGTCAGAGTTTGATCTGATGAAGCACCCAGCAGGCTTCAGCATAGGCCAGGACTATGACTTCAGACCAGACTTGGTTTCGTCAGAAAGGATTGGTGACATGACTTGGAAGTGACTCGATGCTCCCTTCAAAACAAAGTTACTAAGCATAACAATAAGGAAAAATACCGATCCACATTGTTTCTTTGCTCATGTCACCATTTCAGGAAAGGCTTATTCTGCCTCTTAGATTTGGACCCAAGATTCTGCAGCTAACTGAAACGGCTTGTTTAAAAACCACTGTGCCCAATTCAGCAAACTCTGCTGTGACTTGATGTAAAGCTATTGCATGATAATAGCCTCACAACCATCATTTGAAGAAATGAATTCTGATGATTTGTGTTCTTGATTATTAAATGATTAAGAAACTCCCAAAAATCTAATCTATATCAAATGATACAAATTATTAACCATTTAATATCAGCAGTAACCACCGCCATGTTTGACTGTATGAAGTAAGCAGACATGCTGAATGACGACAGCGCTCTAAGAGTGCTTTGGTGATGGTTCGGAGATTTAACACACTAGAACCAAAATGTTCCACTCAAACCCAAGCATGACCTGCTTCTGCTTTGCTCACAGAAGAGAAATCAGTCCATTCGGTCTATAGTTCTCGTTCAGGGGAAGACTTACATAAAAGGGTCCCAATTCCATGAGATTTGAAGCGCTCAGTAGTCACGTTCTCCACCTTGTTAATTTCTCTCTCCTCCAAATCACTTCTGGTTTGGTACCACTCTTTGACCCTGGTGACCTCTGTGCCTGAAACATATGATCATACAGTAGATGCTGGCAGAAGGAACAAACTCTGAACATTAAATTGTTTCTGTCTGACTAACAGTCCAGGTCTTTGTAGGTGGTTAATCAATGGAGGAGGCCATCTTTGGTCAAAGCTGGTGAAAACAGGACAGATGTTTGAGGTTTGGAGAACTTCTTGAAATAAAATAATCAGTCATGCTTCATGTGAGATGTTGATGTAGCTGACCCAAGAGCTGTGGAGGACAAACTTCCTGGGAATAATGCCCTATTAAACAAGAGTTTACAGTTAATGGATGAATGGATGGTGGATGGATGAATGCATGGATGGGTGGATGGGTGGGTGGATGATGGGTGGATGGATGGGTTGATGATGGATGGATGTATCATGGATGCATGATGGGTGGGTGGACAGAAGGGTGGGTGGATGATGGTTGATTGAAGTTGTGTGACGGTTGAATGGTGATTGAATGAAGCTAGGTGATGATTGGATGACAGCTGTATGAGGCTAAGTGATGGTTGGCTGATGGTTGTATGGTGTTAGATCAGACATGGGCAAACTATGGCCCCCGGGCCGTATACGGCCCGTTAGGCTTTTTAATCTGGCCCGCCGAACTTGTCCAAATTACCGTATTTTCACGACTATAAGGTGCACATAAACGTCTTTTTTTTCCCTCAAAATGTGCGGTGCGCCCTATGGTGCGGTGCGCCCTATCTGTATTGTAACTGCGACTTTTCAGACCACCTCATTGAGGAGATGATGAAAGAGTGGCTGAATGTAAGGAG